>NC_081574.1:6990521-7216279 GCF_022355385.1 Mustela nigripes | reverse complement strand
ACTATCATATGATCTCCCTGATATGAGGAAGTGGTGATGCAACATGGAGGCTTAAGTGGGTAGAAGAATAAATGAAACAAGATGGGATTGGGAGGGAGACAAACCATAAGTGACTCTTAATCTCACAAAACAAACTGAGGGTTGCCGGGGGGAGGGGGTTTGGGAGAAGGGGGTGGGATTATGGACATTGGGGAGGGTATGTGATTTGGTGAGTGCTGTGAAGTGTGTAAACCTGGTGATTCACAGACCTGTACCCCTGGGGATAAAAATATATGTTTATAAAAAATAAAAAATTTAAAAAAAAAAAAAAACAACAAAAAAAAAAAAAAAAAACAATATAACCATTTTAAAACATCACATAGGTTCAGTTATATATTTTGGAGAAAAAGTACTCACTTAGTACACGTATGCAAGACTAATTTTTCAGTACGAATATAACTCAGCAGGTCAAGAACAGGATAAATGGTATCCAATGTCCAATTTGAACTAGTGATGTATTCTGGCAAAATAAAACCAAATACGAGATTCTCTAAGTAATAGTTTTAAATGTGTTCATCCAATTTTTAACTTATATAATTAATTCTCTTATGGTCAATCCCATCTACCCCCTTATTTTCTGGATCACAAGTATTTCCATATTTACTGTCTTTTAAGTCCCCATACTATATAATCACCAACCTCTTTACTTTTTAAATTGATTTTAAGGTTGCTTATCAATATTAATGAAAAGATCAAGTAACTGAGTAGATTTTAGATTATACTAACAACTAGAAACTTACCTTTAATGAAATCAATACCAATAGGAAGGGCTTTTTCAGGTTCCTGACTTAACAAGTAGTATTTCACAGTTTCAAATATATTACCATCTGCATGGGCTGTCTCCGCTAACTGCATACATTCCTCTACCGTGGGTAGCTTGCACTGAAAGTAATTGGTTTGATGATGTTACTAAAATTTATAGGTATAAAAACAGCAGTATAACTAATAAATATTTCCAATATGCCTAGCATGCTTTTCTTATTAAAGTTGTTCAAAATAGATGTAAATGAAATAATTTGTATTAAGAGCATACATTTAGGAAAACACCTTTAGGATCTAATAACAGTAAATAGGGTATTAGCTAATGAGTTAATAGCTTTTCGTCCCATAAACACCTAATAAAAGAGGTGGAAGGAAACTGTGATAATCGGAATTAGTATCCATGCACGTAATTTGGGGAAAAAACAGCTGAAATTTGCTATTTCAAGATACTCTGACCAATGCCAGAAACCATGTCAAATGTAGAAAATGTCAACAGTACACTCTTCCACGACCTCTACGCTCTGGAGTTTAAGTTCACTCGGCCTTTGAGACAAAGCCACGCCATTTCAAGCAGGAAGGCAAAACATATACAAGCTCTCACAGTTTTTAGCTCTGACATTCTGAAATGCCACAAAATGGAGATTTTGAGCCTATGAGATTTCATTACTGTAAAATGCAAAGCAATACTCTCGTTTTTTTTTCCAAATAATTTTTTTTCCTGTTGAAACAGAGAGCCCGCTCCTCCTTAGGTAAGCTCTTCCGCTTCCAGAATGTAGGCAGGAATTGAAAGTTATCTTTTATATTAAAATCTGATGTGTTCATGACATTTGAAGAGGAAGTGTTAAAGGTCTGCTGGTCAGCTTCTAAGCAACACCTATAAATCGTTGAAGGCTTTGTCTCGCTGGTCTTCGGCGACCCCGGAGAAGGTGCTCCTGGGGCAGAGGGCTTTCCTGTGCCTCAGTTCAATCACAGTAGGTCATGGGTCCGCTCACCTTTGAGATTCCTCACACTCGTCCCTTCATACTTCCCCTCTATGTCCCCTCAAGTGACTAAGATGGTTTATTCAACCTATTTATTAACGCTCTTATTCAAGAGCTTCATAACTTCTGTGACTTAAAGTGGGTGGGGAGATGGGTGAAGGAGGTGATGGGCGCTGGGGAGCCCCGGGTGATGTGTGGAAGTGGTGAGTCACTATACTGTACACCTGACACTAACACCCCACTGCATGTTAACCACCCGGAAGTTAAATGAAAACATAAAAAATAAATAAAAATTTGGTAAACTGAACATTTTAGATTCCTTAATCTCTCCCTCTTAAACAATTACAACAAACTCGATTAAAAGGGCTTTCATACATATAACATTTCCACATTGTTTCCCCATCTTCATTTACTAAATGCCAGTCTTTACTGAACAACTACTATGTGCTAGGTACTATGCCTGGCTAAAAAAAATAAAGTTTCTTCACTTTGTTACACGCTCCAAGAGTAAAGGAAATGGAAAAATGATTTCTATTGAAATTTTATTCTCAAATAAAATATAAGTAAGATGATCATTCCTGTAACTTCTGTCCCGTCTTAAAATTCTAAGTTATATAAATCAACAAAATATTTGAAAACACAATTTTTAGCATTACTTGTGAAACTGTCCAGAGGTAGTAACATGTGTACACAAACTGACTAGTCTTTCTAAAGAGTTATTAATGAAGTCTGACCAGAAAGTCTGATATCTTTTTAGAACGTGTGATGAAAAGACTGTGTGAATGTCATCTTGCCCATGCCATTACCAGTGTGTAAACACAGACAAATATTTTCCCACTCTAAGCCTCAATATTAGCACCTGCTGTTCTCACCTCGGAAGATATGTGAGTTACTCTTAAAGCACTAGGCAGGGCGTCTGCGTGGCCCAGTGCGTTACATGGCAGGTCCTGATCTCAGGGTCCTGGGACTGAGCCTGGCATAGGGCGCTACAGTCAGCGGGGACTCGGCTTCTCCCTCTCCCTAGACCTTTGCCTCCCCTTCCTCCTGCTCCTGCTCTCTCTTTCTCATATCAATCAATAAAACATTTAAAAAAAAGGCACTATGCAACAAATGTGAAGTTCCTACTTCCTTATTTTAATTTCAACATGGAAATAGCTTTTATTTGTCAGGTTTGTAAAAACAAGCGCAGCTCATTTAAAAAAATAATTCACAAAATACAAAGTATATAAAGAAGTTAAATTCCCCCAAATCTCACAACCCACTGATGACTGTGCATACTTATCATTTCACAGGTATCTTTCCTGGTATCACACACTCACTCACACACACTTCCACACATCTGCTCACACTGGAGCTCACACACACACACACACACACACACACCTGGTATATTTGCACTATCACAATACTTAGTAAGTATCCCGTTGTTGAATGAATAAGGCCACTCAGCTACTGGGCACAAATCAAGGGTCATATAAGTGTAACAAAACATGGTTATTTTCAGAGTTAAAGATAAGAAAATGTTTTATTCTATCTTACATTTTTCTTAAAAGAACTGTACATATCTCCTTGAATATGCTATAAATAACATAAGTACATACACAGTTGTTTTCAAAATGAAAATCGCACAGCACGTGCGTATTTCATATTCTGCCTTTTCCTGACTGCTTTACAGCCATCTACCAGCGCCAATAAAAACAGAACTTCATGACCTTTTTAATGGATTAAAAGCACTGAACTACAAAAATGTGCTGCACTTTATATAAACCATCTTCAGATTATGGAGTATTTTTGTTGTTTTTATATAAAATCATGGTACATAAGTTCCTACGTTCTATAAAGGAATAATTCTTTAAACCACTTTAGAGTAATGCATGGGAATTTCATTATATTTCATTAACTCTTTTATGGATCCTAAGTTGCCTATTTTTAAAAAGTCAGCTTACATGTCCCTTATGATGCAGAGCGGCATGATTGGGAAGGCCTTGGGACGCGGACGGAGGCAGAGAGGCTGAACCTGACATTCACCCTCTGCCTTCCACTGAGGGCAGTTCCTTCCCTTCTCTGAGCTCCCTTTCTTCGTGGAATAGGAACAATATCCCTGGGTTTTCAGGGCATCATGAGAATTGAGTAAAACACAAATGCATGTGAAACTGTCCCAAGCATACAGTAGAAGTTCAAGAAATGTCACCTACCGTTACCATTTTTGTTCTATTTATAAAAGGGTTGGAAAGGGATATGTTTGTTTCCCTGCCTGAAATCTGTATGTGCCCGAACCTAGAGTTAGTTAAATCACAGCACTGCGTTCCAACTGGAGAATGGACTGCCCTGACCTTACCTTCTCACGAAGATCGTTCAGCTCTTCAGTGCAGCCTGGGTAGAAGGCGCAGAGTTTGACCAGCTGCAGCTCGTTGTCAGGAGTCATCAGCAGCAGATCGGCCGCCAGATTCCTATGCACGCAACAAAAGGGGAAACTTCAATGGAGGGAAAAAAAAAAATCTAAAAATAACATTTAGAACTATTTCCAAGGAAGAAAATTCTACCGCCTCCCTCGATTTTCTACTTATATAAACAGCACCAATTTCCTACCTAATTATGGTAGTCTTCTAAATGTGGATGACAGAAACCGAAGAGCATGAAGGATAAATGGATTATGACATTTCTGTAGTTTTTTTTTTTAATCTAAGTGAATCTTTATATATTCATAATTAACTTTGTTATTAAAGGACAATTCTCTAACCAAGCTAAGTAGAATTAGATATGTTCTTTGGAGTGAATTACACGGCAAATTTTGTCAAAGCTAATTCTCATCAGCTTTGGTCATGCTAGTCAACCACGGCTCCCTAAAACCAATAGAACACCTAGATGTTTTAAGTTTAGAATTTGGGGTATTCCGCAACTCTCCTAAACTTTAGGTGGAAATCAAAGATAGAAATGCAATTTTTGGATTTGCTTTTTAAAGATTCAATAAATGGAATAAATCACTTAAAAAAATAAGGTACTTTAAACTGTTGTATGGACTTAACAGCTTTACATTAAAAATATTTTGTATAATATCTTCTTAAAAATCACTAGGTAAAGAGTTTTTGGTTGCATACATCATAACTGAGAAAACACTATTTTTTAAGGGTTCAAGATGTTATCATTCCATTTTCAAGAAACTGATATTTGACACATTCGGCAGAACCTGAGAATAGACAATATTTCAAATGTGAATTTCTGAAGGTCAGACTTCTGAGAGTAAAATCCTCCTTAACCTTCCTTGTGATGCCTTCAGTCAAATGTACACTGGTCATTTATATGAATCAATCATTTTTAAAACATTAAGAGATGTTTAATTGAGAACACTGTGAGGTTGGAACAGGAATAGATAACTTGTGTGTGTCAAATATTCTACCATCACGGAGCAGGTAAACCTTTGGGTATTTTTACAAGTCTCAAATTAGGGTAATTCATCTGTTCTTGCTAAAAGGTTTAAATGACTCTGTTTTCTGATACCAACATTTAATAGCAGTATTCAATTATGTCCATGAGGATAGGGAAATTACCATTTGCTTTTATAGGGCATAAAATAGCTGTGCTAGGGGCACCTGGGTGGCTCAGTGGGTTAAAGCCTCCGCCTTCGGCTCAGGTCATGATCCCAGGGTCATTGCGCTCTCTGCTCAGCAGAGAGCCTGCTTCCTCCTCCCCCTCTGCCTGCTTCAATGCCTACTTGTGATCTCTATCTGTAAAATAAAAAAAAAAAAGCTGTGCTAAACTTCTATTCAAACTTTTATGAACATTTAAGTCTGACTTTCTCACAGTAGAATTATATAGACATACACTGAAATTTACAGCTATGCAAGTTAATTTTATTCACTCTTTAGTGTAATTTACCGTTTATTGAAAATTCAGGACACGAATTGGGGAAAATGTATATATTTGTAATAATACAGAGCTACCTAATAACCTAAAATCTGAAATTTTGCTGCCAGAACAAGCGTTTTTCACTTGCTTAGTTATTAACTATCATTTAGTACTACAGAAAGTCACAGTTTATTTATTACACAAGTTTTGAGTATAAAATCAGGAGTGATTTTTGTATCTGGGCTAAAGGAACTGTTCTTATTACTTCGTAGCTAGGTTTTACATGCTATAAATTCTATGAAAGAACTAGCATTCTGTGAAACAATGAAGCAAGAAGAGGTAATGATCATTTCTTAATAGAGAGTTCATATTCTAAAACTTCAATATTTTAGAATTTAATATTCTAAAATATGAGTTCTTTAATTAAATGTTTTTATAAAACAAGATAATACCTGTATCCAACAGATGGAAAGCTAGAAAGAAAATGATTTTAAACATGAATACCACGGATAAGATGTGACGAGAACCAGGAAGAAGGAAACTTTTACCAGTAAATGCAAAAGAGGCAAAGCACCCTTGGTTCACAAAATTATGAACATTCTCTTGAAATTACGCAGCTATCCATTTTTACTTAAATTTCTGGAGCTCTATGAATACCATGAGGATTATAGATTCCCCCTAGAAATAAACCTGATTGGTGCCACATAGTTCAGAATTTGAACTTTAATCTAGTTTCTTGTGCATGTGTCTATTCTATGGATAAATAAAGGAAACTTTGTGAGGCAGTTATAAGGAAATGGAAGTTTGTTTTGTAGTAAAAGCAACTAAGACATATAGTCAGTTGAAAGATTCTTTAGACCTCACTTAAATTTAATTGCCCCTTTTTTTTTTTTTGGCTATTTTTTACCCTCATCTAAAAAAAAAAATAATAACTAATCACATTTTATTGAGATTAGATGATGACTTTTAGCCTGGAGTCAGTCACCTTTGTGACTAAATAGCCTGAGTTAAACCTCATGCTTTGGGATGGGTCCAAGGCAAGTCGCAATAAGTATGTCACTGACTGCTACCCACAGGGAAAACAGGGCACTCGCAAAGGATGGTGGGAAGTTTAAGGCCGATGGTGGGGGAGGGAGCTCTTATACGTGTAAGATTTGGTAAAAATTATAAAATCCCTGAGATTCCTGATTCACTATGAAGCCCCAAGATCCAGAAAGAAGAGGAAAATGGGAAGTGCTGCTCTTCTGCTGATTTAGCCACAGATTAAGGATGTGGCACAGCATGACAGCTGCCACAGCCTGGATGCCTGTATTGCCCCCTGAATTCCTATGCTGAACCTAATCCCCAATAGAATGGTATTTAGAAGTGGGGTCTTTGGGAGGTAATTAGGTCCTGGGAGCTGAGCCCTCATGAATGGGATTAGTGCCTTTATAAACAAGCTGGCCCCTTCCACAAGTGAGCACAGCAAGAAGTTGGCCAATGATGACCCAGGAAGTCAGCTCTCATCAGACACCCGATCTGCCAGCATCTTGATTTTAGGCTTTGCAGCCTCCAGAACTATGAGAAATAAGTTTCTGCTGTTATAAGCCACCCAGCCCATGACATTTCGTTGCAGCTGTCTGAACTAAGACAGTAGCTAAGTGCAAACTTTGCAGCCAGTTTATGTAACCTTGAACCTTGGCTTTAGCGGTGATGGAGACCTGGGGCGAATCAGTATCGACTGCAAAGTATCTAGTGGGTCATTCCACGTAAAGTGCTTCAAACAGTGCTTGGCCCACAGTAAGCAGCGCAGAAGGATCAGCCGGCCATCCTTATGATTACTATTTCTGTCCTCTGTAGGTGCCAGCAGTGGGGTCTGTCTAGGTCCGTCGTACAAGCGGCACGTGTGTGCACGGGGCGTATGGCAGGAAGAGGTTCAAGACCTGAGAAGCAAGTTTATTTGGAAACTCCTTGGGTTTCCATGTACTTTGGGGAAAGAGAAGATAAAAGTCTACAGTTGCCTTTACTCAACCACCGTTTTCTGACTGTCAGCATCGTGTATTTCCTGGGCGGCTCAGTGAGGAAGGACCGCCTGCCCTGAGATCAGGGCACTGTGGCAGGGAGCGAGGACTGCTGGGGCAGGGCCCTTCCGGGGTCGAATGCCTTGGTGCGCTGCCCACGTCTGGGGGAACAGCCTGTTCCAAGTCTCCGGCTAAACACCCTGTTACTCTCCATTAGAAAAGTGACTTTATTTTCCACACCTTAAACTAAGACACAAGATCTGACACGAATGAGTGTAGATATGCAGAATTTAAAATGTGGGAATGTGTGGTCCTGATTATCTTAAGAAGGGCACATTTGTTCTCACAATGTTTTGTGTGCTGGAAAGATCGTGGAGGTGCACCTGCCCCGAGTCCGAATGGGTCACGGAAGATTTCCTTCTATAACGAGGGTAGTTCCCACTGTCACTTCGCTGTCATGGCCCGGTTTCCTCCCATAGTCTCAGCTAGTAATTTAGAAAAAGGAGATGCCGTGCTTTCCCAATACACACCAAATGCAACTAACTTACAGTATTTAAAAAACGTATCCCATTACTGTAGAATCTTTTTTTGAATTTGGAAATTCTTACCATGTGGGAATCATCATGCATTTTCTTGCCAACAACTCCAGGGCGTAGTGGGTGCCAGGGGCCGCGGCCTCCCCCAGCGTGGTGCCCACACACACGGCCAGTTCCAGCTCATTCCCGCGGATCAGGTACGCCATAGCACGCTTGCTCAATGACAAAATAATTGCTTCAGTTTCATAGACGTGGCATTGGCTCATCATTCCCCGCCAAGCTCATAAAGTAGATAAAGCAGTATTAACATATAATCAATCATTCTTACAAAGGATTGAATCTCATATACCTATGAAGTACAAATGCAATTTGCAGGTGGAAAAGCCCATGATAAAGGGTCAGAGAGGAAATTTTTATAAGGTCAGAATTTAAGTTTAAAACCCTCAGTATTGGTCGCCTGGGTGTCTGGGTTGGTTAAGCAACTGCCTTCGGCTCAGGTCACGATCCTGGAGTCCTAGGATCAAGCCCTGTATCGGGCTCCCAGCTCCACGGGAGTCTGCTTCTCCCTCGGACTTTCCCCCCTCTCATGCTCTCTCTCATTCTCAAATAAATAAATAAAATCTTTAAAAAAAAAAACCTTAGTATTATTTTTGTAATTAATAACTGTCTCTCTGCCATATCCTCCACGTCTTTCAATCTATCACAAAACACTGTGAATTCTTAAAAGCTTTTTCAGTAGTGTGCAATGATTATCAATTACCCCTTAATACACTATACCTAAGGAAATACGCAAAATAGAACCCATCTTTACTTCACATTCTTCTTATTAGATTAGTGGGTCAAACAGAAAATACCTTAAAAACAGAATATACCAAAGAATACTTAAAAGTAAGTGCTTTCCAAGGTCAGTATGCTGAGTCCCAGTCCAGATTCTTCCATTTACCACACTATTGTTCCTCACATAAGATGAAACACTTAAAGTAAGGTGGTTATAAACATGTGTCTTGTGATAAAAATAAATAAATTGGGGAAAAAAAAATCACATAGTCTCTAGAGTTCATGTGTGCTTATAAGGCCTGGGAGCTCAGGCTTGGAAAGCACGCACAGTCAGATCTCACACAGAAGGTGCTGCATTTTTTCCACTCCAACACCATACCACGTCTTAAGAGCTTCTCATCCACAGACAGCACAGTGAAAAATGTACCTCGGTGTTATCTACAGCTAGCTGGCAGCATGCGGCTAGCACGGCCCGCCCGTCCCGAAAATACCACTCCGCTAGTTCTTCACTGACTTTGTGCAGGAGTCTAGAAGAGATAAAAGCATATATTCTCCATAAACTCAAGGATTCCACCACAGAATGGACTAACGCCCTTTAACAACAAGCTGATTAAAGGATCAAATCGGATTTAATTTGATATCTTTGATTAGAGGATAAAGTCTGATTTTTGGTAAAAAAAAAAAAAAAAAAATCAGGAAAGCAGGCGGGGCAGACAAACCACCCTGCCAAATGTCAGAAGAAAAGCTTAACTTTCAGAATTCACCATCCTACACTGAGTCATTTATAACTCAGCTATAGGGACAGTAAGCTTAGAAGTGAACGGAAACTTTCAAAATTTAGTAGTGACACCAAGTACAGGCGGTGTATTTTTGAGCTTAGTAATGGCAGAGAACAGCAGCAGAGCACCAGGAAGGAGTTCGCTGGTCACAACACTATTTGTTTAACATTTTATGACTCTTTTTTTTATTTGATAAATGTCCTTAAAGTTTAAATATCCAATTTTCTAGAGCAATGAAAGGAGCCAATAGATGTGGCATGGGAAAGTAGATGATTAGATTTTACAAAGGTCAAAAGGCTGAGGAATTCTAATCTCCAATTCTTTTAAAAGCATATATGGATGGATTTCTTCTTTAAAAGGAGCATAAGTTTTATTCCCAACACTAACTCTGGGGTCCTGGGATTATGAACAATGAACAGTTATCCACACTGACTTTACAGTGAAACATTAATAAATAGCACACATGTATTTTCACAGCCCCTCCTTCCCTAAACAGGTCTGATCAGTTCTTAAGTATTTAAGTACTTAGGTGCTTTATTTGGGATCTCTCTACTGAATGTGTTTTCCTTCTCTGGAAGGAAATTTCATAGGCTGTGTCCCTCTGCCTGACCTTGCCCTGTTCTCCACGGGAGGAGCCGAGACAGAGTGTGACTGTGGTGAGAAATGAGGTGACCCCGCCAAGCCTTCTGTATGCAGAGAAATATGAACTTCATGGTTCTCAAAACCTCCTACAGGGAAGCCAACCATGAAAATATTGACCCCATACAAGGGATGAAATGCTCACTCATTAAAGTCCTCCTTGTAGATATCATCGGAAGATGAAGATCCTTTTGGTGTAGAAACATGTAAGGTCTGCATGTTTCCCTCACAAGCAGCCTAGAATTTAATGAAATCTTTCATTAATTTTTAGCTAATTCTTTTAGTTGACCAATTTCAAAATTTTTTTTTCAGAATATTATTTTGATCAAAGTACAGTTGACCCTTGAACAACATGTGTTTGAACTGCATGGGTCCACTTCATGCAGATTTTTTTTCAGTAAATACAGTACATCACTGTAAATGTATTTCCTCTTCCTTATGATTTTCTTAATAACATTTCTTTCCTCTAGCTGGAGGAATCATAATACAGCATGCAATACATATACAAAACATATGTTAGTCAACTACATTATCGGTAAGATTCTGGTCAACAGGAGGCTATCAGCAGGTAAGTTTTGGGAGAGTCAAAAGGTGTATGTGGATTTATGACTAGGTGGAGGTTCAGTACACCTTACCTCTGTGTTGTTCAAGGATCAACTACTTACTCAAATCATGTTTGTAATTTATACAATTTGAAGATACCCTTAGAATTTGGGAAAAAAACAAAACAGGAACTCCCTTTGTATCAACAAGTACACGGTTACTAGAAAAATCTGCTCAAGCACACCTGACATTCATCAGCATGCGGAAGTTCAGATGTCAGGGATACTGGTAGGTCTAAACTACACTCGATGTAATCGGATTGTGTGAGAGTGATGTGGGCAGAGCCGGCTGGGAGGTGGGCGGAGGCCAAGCCATCCACGAGACCAGATCACGTGATGGCAAGTGCAGCCGGTCAACACAGGTCAACACAGCCTTCCTTCCACGCGCCCACCCACCAGGGAATGGAGCCTGTGCGGCTGTACCTGTGCAACAAGCAGAGCTTCTTTAAGCTGACCTCTTGACATAAAAAAGTCGACTAATTTTTTCACATCACCAATGGCGATGCAGTATGGAATGACCTCATCCTTGTCTTCCTGGATTAACTGATCCGCTCTCCTAATAAAATAAGAACAATTTCTTTTATAATATGCTAATTTCAAGGTTCTAGTTTGGACAGAGATTTTCTGAAATATCTAAAACATCCAAATATTCAAAATATGTGGTATATTTCATAAAGCCCTTTTGTATATCACTTTTCTAAAAGCCTCAAATTTTATAATCAAATCAGATATGGAAGACAAAAGTTTTCTGGAATAATAAATACTACAGATACTTGCTTTCTCTTAGAACACTACATATTTTCATATTTTTAAGTGTACTGAACATTTTGGTCTTTAAATGAATGTAGCTTATCTATTACAATGAGCAGTATGTTTCTGAAAGTTAGTTGCCAACTAGGTATGTGAGCTGGGATATCTGCTTTCACCTGCATTACTTCAGGTGAAGTAACGGTTACTTCTACTTCATCACAGACAGTAGACTGTTAAACATTTTACTGAGCACAACCGTGAATGGAGAGCTTCTAAATATAAGTAGTTTAAAATTATTTAAAAAGATAATATAAAAGTATAAATATTGGTAATACAGAAAATATTATGAGTACCCCAAGCAAGGTAGTTAAGAAAAAATAATGCTCCTGACATATGAGGGGAAGATCAGGATCCTGATCTTGGACATGATAAAGGGTTTCCTTATTATGCCTGACTCTGTCTCTCTGTATCCTGTCTGTGTTTCTCTTTTCCTAAGTCCCAGGTAGTTTTCCAATGACCAAACAAATTAATTCAACTCTTACAGTTTCATTAAAAACTAATCTGGTCTATTTAACTTATGCTGGCATTTGCATTAAACTACATTTCAACTGCCAATTTTTGGATAGGTGTAGCAGACTTTTTGTTGTTGTTGTTAACAGTCTTCCATTCATAGGGTCTCTGGCATTCTCCCCAACAACTACGTTTTTAACCACCTGACCCTGATTTCCTTGTTAGAGGAATAATATCCCCTTCCTAGGGACCGGGGCTGAGATATTGCCACTCAGTCTCTCTGAACGGCTGGATTTATACAACACAAACGTGGGCGTTGTGGGGAGACCACTTTCTGGTCAACATGTGAATTAAGGAGCAGAGAATATCAGGTGTTGGTTTCCCCAAATAAATGAAATAGTTTTTGCTGAGGTTGAAACAAAATGGTTTTGTGAAATAATCATTGCTAACTTGGCTTTATTAAGGTTTCCGTGGGAGGAAACAACATTCATAATTATGCAGTGAGGATGCAGGAACTGAGAATTATTGGGGATTCTTAGGACATAAGAGGAGGGGGAGCCTCTCTTAAGGAGAGCCTACAATATGAGGGCTGGAGCCAGCATGCTGATGAACTCACCATCGGGAAAGCGGGTGCTAGCGCACAGTCTATGTTCCTATGACAGGTAAGTTTGTTAATCCTTTTGCATTTCATGCTTAGCCTCTGACAGATTTTTATTTGTACATGTGAACTGCAGTTGAATTTACTTCTAAATCATGTGCCATGAAAGAAAAATCAAAACTTTTTAATGCCAGGAGGAAGAAAATCACTCATTAAATAGTACTCTACGGGCTTAGAGCAGTGACTGGCACCAAGTGAAGACTAACTAAATAAACATTCACTGAATGAATAGAATAGAATAGAACAGAAAGCAGTCTTATGTTGTGAATTGAAACGTGTCTGCCCAAAAGATATGCTGAAGTATGACACCATGATATCTACAAATGGAAATTTATTTGGAATTACGGTCTTAGCCAATGTAGTCAGTTAAGATGGAGCTGTACCGGTTTAAGGGAGACCAAAAATCTAAAATGACTGGTATTCTCAAAGAAAGGGAGACAGAGACACAGGGAATAATGCCCTGAGAACACAAAGCTAGTGTTGGAGTGATGCACCCATGAGTCAGCAGCTGCCAAGGATCGCCAATAACCCCCACAGGCTGGGGAGAAGCATGGAACTGAGTCTTTGTCAGAACCTTCAGTAGGAACCAATCCTTCCAGCAACCTGACGATGGACCTCTAGCCTCCAGGGCTGTGAGAGCCTAAACACCTGTTGTTCTATGCCAACCAGTTCATGGTGCTTGGTTGTAGCAGCCACGAGAGATGAATACATCTCTGCAACAGTCTTGTCATCAGTACCTCCTTTATATTCATGGAGGGGACATGGCAGGGATTAGTGTCCAGAGAGAAGTTCTGAGTTATGACTCTATAAAAGTTATTTATAGAGTAAGTATTCTGTGAACTTCTGGTAACTGTCAGAAAATCTTACCACTTATTTTTCAATAGCAATATATTCGCCAGTAAGTATGTTTACTGATCTGTCAATTCTGCCACTGACAGGAAAATCTGCCTTCCACTGTTTTTTCAGAGGTCAGGTCAAATACAAGAACACCAAAATGACTTGTAACTGATTCATTTAATTCACTGTATAGTAGACATAAAATTCAGCTATTTTTAAAGACAACATAATAGTAAAAATTCTCAAATGTTACTATCATATTTATATACTGCTTCCACTTTAACATATTTCAAAACATGTACCTGGACACAGACTCTCGGCTTACCTCTGCATTAACTTCTTCCAGTATTTCACAGACACCCCTGGAGCGACGGACAAGGCTTTGTCCCACTAGAACAGAAAAAAAGAACAAAAACATGTTGTCTATTTTAAATTTTATGTATTTATTTATTTGAGAGCAAGAGCTGGGGGAGGGGCAGAGGAAGAAGCGGACCCCCCACTGCGCAGGGAGCCCAGGACTCTGGGATCCTGACCTCAGTGGAAGGCAGAGGCTTAACTGATTGAGCCCTCCAGGTACCCTGATTGTGCTTTTAATGGACTTTTTTTTTTTTTAAAATGAACTCACATTTATAATATGAGTTTTTAGTGTTTTTAGAGTGTTTGGATTTCCAGGAATATTTTTGTATTCTACCTGATGCATTTCACAGAGTATAAATATTACCATATTTTAAAATAAAGTAAGATATATAAATTGTATTATTTAGCAGGGGGATCCCAAACCTAGAGAGCAGGGGGCAAAGTGTGGGAAGGAGAAGAGTAGTAACTAAAGTATACAGTTTGAAAAATATACTAATTCATCTTCTGACACAACCCCAGAGTAATTTGTTTTATGGTAGTCTATAGCCTATGTTCAAAATAATACATGCTGAAATTTTTACTAGTGTCACTTCTCCTTAACAAATAAGACATTTATTTCTATTTTTATTCTTTCCTTGTTTATTTATAAACTTTATTTCTTGTCACTTCTTCCTTTATAGTTGATAATACTGATCTTCATATTTTAAAAATCAGAGGTTATTAAATATGATCATTGTTCAGTTAAGACAAGTGGACAATTATATGGAAATATAGATTTCACTGAACTCAAGTCTAGAAGGGAAATAAAGGGAAAGTATTCTGAAATATCAAAACATGAATCCACGTTTCATTTTAATTAAGATTCTCCTAAACAGTAGAATTCTACTAAATTAAGGCTAGAAAATTGGTAATTAGCCTCAAAATAATAGGTTAAATTTTAAATAGGAAACTTTTTTAAAGTTTTTATTTAAATTTCAGTTAACATAGAGTATAATATAAGTTCTGGGTGTACAAAATAGGTAATTTTTAATACTACATTATTTAAGTCATATTACCTTTTTTTTTAAAAAAAAGTAATCTAAAATATGCTTTGAGGGAAAATTTGCCTTTGTTGGAGTAGAGGCAAATGGAAGACAGAAGTTAAAATATAGATTAAATTAACTTTGAAATCATTAAGATTTTTCTATAAAAACATGTCTTGTAGGTGAAAAGATTGAATATTTTCCTAACCTCACAGTATTAACCTCAGAGAAACAGAAACTATGGAAGCAGGTGACCATGAACAATTATAAGGACACTCCCATTTTTTAAGGATTGTAAGCGCAGTGTTTTGAATCATTAAGAACATTAATTCTTAAGCTCCAGAAGCAGGTATTTTATTAAAGTATCTAATTAAATTTGAATTAAATATAGTTTAAATATATATATATATGTATATATATATTTATCTCCATATATAAAACTAAGATAGATGAAGAATTAGTATCTGTCAAAATTTATGTTTTTTTGTCCTTGACTTTTGATAGATATTCTAATACAGCTTTGTTAAAAGGGTAACTTTTAAGACAAATCTTAATTTCTTCAGAAGTAAATTTTTTAAAAAAGATTTTATTCATTTATTTGACAGAAAGAGACAGTGAGAGACAGAACACAAGCAGGGCGGGTGGGAGAGGGAGAAGCAAGCTTCCCGAAGAGCAGGGAACCCGACACGGGGCTCGATCCTAGGACCTGAGATCATGACACTAAGCCAAAGACAGAGCTCTACCAACTGAGCCACCCCAGTGCCCCAGAAGTTAAAATTTTTATATTGCTCCTAAACACTTCATAGTTTACAATACCTTAAAAAGATTTTTTTTTCATTTCTTTAAAGTAAGAGAGAGAGAACACATACCCAAGTACAATGGGGATGGGTGAGGCAGAGGAAGAGGGAGAGAGAGAATCTTAAGCAGGCTCCACACCCAGCACAGAGCCAGACTCCGGGGATTGATCTCATGACCCTGAGATCATGACCTGAGCCAAAAATCAAGAGTCACTGCTTAACTGACTGAGCCACCCAGGTGCCCCCTCCTTTTCAATAGCATTTTTAAATGACAATTTTTGTCTTAGGTCAAGCAGTAATTCATTATTTGTCTCTAGTGTGTGGATGGGGTCATAAAAAGGTGAGTTAAATTTAATTTTGATATATTTTAATGTATTGCTTAGTTTTATTTTATATTATTTATTAGTACACTTAATAGCATGCTTTGTAATTATAAAATTAACTAACCTAGAGCTTTTCAAAATGATCAACTATGAAATAAGTCCGTGCCATTCTCACTTTCTTTTTTTGGGAGGGTGGGAGAATTGTTCTTGAACTACAGTGGCCATGCAGAAAAATGAAAACCTTCATAAATTTCACAAAATTTCATAAAATTCACAAACTGCATACACTCAGGTAACCAGCACCCGGATCAAGATATTTGCAAATGACACTTACAAACAAAGGGCTGATATCCAAGATCTATAAAGAACTCCTCAAACTCAACACACACAAAACAGACAATCATGTCAAAAAATGGGTGGAAGACACGAACAGACACTTCTTCAAAGACGACATACAAATGGCTAAAGACACATGAAAAGATGTTCATCATCACCAGCCATCAGGGAGATTCAAATCAAAACCACACTGAGACACCACCTTACACCAGTTAGAATGGCCAAAATTAACAAGACAGTGTAGTGAAAAGAAGGGCCATATGTACCCCAACATTCATAGCAGCAATGGCCACAATTGCAAAACTGTGGAAAGAACCAAGATGCCTTTCAATGGACAAATGGATAAGGAAGATGTGGTTCATATATACCATGCAGTATTGTGCCTCTATCAGAAAGGATAAATACCCAACTTTTGTATCAACATGGGCAGGACTGGAAGAGATTATGCAGAGTGAAAGAAGTCAAGCAGAGAGAGTCAATTATCTTATGGTTTCACTTACTTGTGAAGCATAAGGAATAACACGGAGGGCATGGGAGATGGAAAGAAGGGAGTTGGGGGAAATCAGAGGGGGAGACGAAACATGAGAGACTGTGGACCCTGAGAAACACACTGAAGGTTTTGGACGGGAGGGTGGGTGGGAGGTTGGGTAAGCCTGATGGTGGGTATTAAGGAAGGCACATGTTGCATGGATCACTGGGTGTGGTGCATAAACAATGAATTCTGGAACACTGAAAAGAAATTTTTAAAAAAGAAAAAAAAGAAACAGAAGCTCCTTCTCCCTTTTGTTCTATTTTATTTGCCATCTACTTTTCAAAAGAACCACTATCTTGAATTTTAATAGGATAGATACATCTTAATCTTTTTGAAAATTGTGTTTTGTTGAATCAGTCCTCAATACAATCAAGATGTGCCTTAGAAACATCTTTCACTAGACAATCCTCAATGAAAACCCTCTTCTGGCCAAAGCAGGGTCTCGTTATGACAAACAGTGTTAGCAAGGGGCAAGGGAAGTCCACTGTGTGTAACTCAGCCAATGGGGATATTTACGGGGTATCAAAGATCCTACCCTACGGCAGTGGTTCTCAACCTTCAGCATGCATGTGAATAATGTGGAGGGCTCATAAAAGCACAAATCACTGGGCCACATCCCCAGAGTTTCTGATTCTGGAGGTTTGGGGTGGGACCTGCTTGTCTAACATGTTCCCATCATAATGCTTATGTTAATCTGGGGGATCTCACTCTGAGAAGTATCTCTCGGATATACACCTGACATCAAACTGGCAGAGAAGCAGACAGATCTGGAAAAAGAGAAGCTTAATATTTAGCATTTCACCAATACTTAGAATACTCTGTTAAACTCACTGATTTTAGCACTTTACCTCTCCAAGTTCAACCATCAGTTCACAGTATCTCTGAATTTGTCCTAATCTCAAATGTATGTCAGCAGCTTCCTTCAGCCTTTCCTCTTTAGTGGGGACCCCAATGCCACCACCAAATTTAGACATCTTGACTGTTGTCAATTCTTGGGCTTCAGACTGGTTAAAAAGAAAATAAAATTTTCTAAATTTAATTATCAAGAGCTGGTGATAACAGATGATCATAAAAGCATTGCAGGAGCATGTACTTTAAAAACATGTAGCACTGGAAACTAAATATTTTTAAAAATCAGTGCTTTTTCTCTATAAAATATGATACCTCTCCTACTGTAATATTTTGGTGTGGGTATGGGATAAAAAAGTGGATGTATCTGGTGTGGGCAGGGAGAGGCTAAATCCCACGGTCCCTTAAAACTCACCACGTGTTTTGGTTATACAGAAATGCAGGGCCCAAAAGGTCGTGAGTGATAATGTAATCACTGGAAAAAATACACAAATATCTGGAATAAAAATTAAAAATGACAGGCTCACTGTAACTGGCTCCTATACTGGCAAGAGGTAAGAGCTGCCGTCTTTTAGTGGAGCTGTGACTACAGAAAGTCCTCCTTTAGGAAAATAACTGTTTCGTCTGACCTTCAAATCCCCATCTCTGGCCCAGTTCTCATACTCTAATGGTTAAGTTAACCATGCTGTTTCCTTACAAATATAAGACCCATTTCCACTTTCTGGTCCCTGCACTGGTTTGTTGGTACTGGTTATCACTCCACGCATAAGGTAACTGATAATTTTGTAATGAAATTCATTAGGAGCTCTAATATGGCCAGTTTTAATAAAACTTATCCCAGAATACAGTCTATTGGGCCTCTGAGACTAAGGTTAGAGTGGTCTGTATGTCAGGGTCATCTGGTAGTAGGTAAAGCATTTCAAGGAGTACCAAGTGACCTTTGAAGAAATTCATAAGATTCAACCTATAAACCATGGCTGCCTCAATCTGGTCTCAAATAATTCAGACTCTCATGACTGATTTTTACATTTATCTCTCCTCAGTGTTCACTTACTGTAGTCTACTAACTCTAATTTTATACATTTTTCAAAATAATTTTTGTATTTCAACAATGAAAAGGCAAAACTAATTTCTGCTTGAGGACATGATCCTTGCATACTTTACTTACCATTCGGAACTTAATCAGATGTTTCAAATGCATTATTCCTTTACAGTAGTTCTGAGGAAGCAGGCTATCGTCCTGTCCTCTGATCACAGCCACTAAATTCCACAAATTGTCACTGCCACCTGGAGGCTGAAAGGTTGATACAGAATAACCAAAGAGAAAATAATGCATTCGAAACCCCAAAGAATTTAGCATCTTTAAAAATAAGAGGCAGGGGGCTCCTGGGTGGCTCAGTGGTTAAAACCTCTGCCTTCAGCTCAGGTCATGATCCCAGGGTCCTGGGATCAAGCCTCCCATCTGCTCAGCAGGGAGCCTGCTTCCCCCTCTCTCTCTCTGCCCGCCTCTCTGCCTACTTGTGATCTGTCTGTCAAATAAATAAAAATCTTAAAAAAAAAAAAAAGAGGCAGGCATATATCTAAGTTAGAAAACTGACAAAATAGTAATATATCTCATTTATCGTTCCTGGTTTCCATTTGCTTTCTTATTCTGAACCAACTACGTTCAGAGGAACCGCTGAGTTGGGACGGTAAGTATAAATATGTGATAACGACAATAGTTGTAATGACTCATTCTGATTACAGGGAAAATGTTCACGCTTAGCTCCTATTATACTCACTGATAAATATTCTGAAAACCATCTTAGTTTTTTTGCTCGAGGATTACCAGTTAGTTTCTCTATTTCGTGTTTAATATCTCTTGACACTTTACCACACAGTAGAGGAGGACTGCCTTGTTCTATAGCATGATCTAAAGAACAGACAATTCAGTGAGAAAGGACTGCTTTTAAGATAGTATTTAAAAATAAAATCTAATACATGCATATTTTCAATACCGGTGTTCCCGATAATTTCTTCCCAAGATCTGTCTGCCAGAATATTTATTAGTAAAGGAGTGATTAAAGGTGTTAATGACCAAAGTCTCACTGTAGAATCACGGGAGCAAGAGGCCATAGTGAAGGGGCGGCTGGGATGACATGTTAAACCTGATGGGAAAAAGAAACCCATTTTAACAAAAAGTAAACACTGAAAAATATTATTTATTTATGTGTACCTCATAAAACTTCTACAGAATTGAAGTTATATAGAAGTGTTTTGAAACAGCATTTCTATTTTGGCTGAAATGATACAAGAATATATTATTTAGCATATTCTCTAAGTATGAATACAAAATTGAGTAATGATTAGCTAACGGTCCTGGTGAAAATGCTGAAATTCCATTTCAGCTGGTTCAGCAGCTAGCACACTGTCAGCAATGGCGTCACGGTAATCTGTGAGGAAATGGAGGATGGTTGGAAGTTCTAATATAAGAAGAAAGAGAACTGGGACCTTCCAGTTTAGAACAACCAGAAACACAATTCTTTTCCACACTCAGCCCCTCTGCCTCAACTGAAAGGCCACTGAGGTAAAGTTTACGGACACAAGTGGCTAGAGTGGGGTGACTTTCTCTAAGGAACCATATTTGCCTTCCTAATTCACCACTTATGCCCATCAAGGTTTGGGCCTATAAATGAAAATGACATGCAAAAGACAAGAACTCCGGTTTCTATACCCAGATTAATTGTTTTTACAGACTTACTATTACATTAAAAAGCAAAACATTGTCCTAAATATCCAAGAGTAGAGATACAGGAACGGCTAGATAAGTTACACCTACTTTCTCACTGATTTCCTGTGTTACAACTTCCTTCTGCAGTGATGGTAAAGGAAGGAAAAAAATCCAAGCCATTATGTGTGTGCATGTGTGTGCGTGCACATGGAAACATAAATAACTCCTCATGACATTTTGGATTATCTTCTGTGTATTCTGATATTCCAATAATGAACAAGTACAGTTTTAATAAGAAAAAGGTTATTATAAAAGGAAACAGTGAACATTGTATTTCTCAGAAATCATAAACTTCATTAATAAAGCAAAATTTAAAAGTGCATGAAAACACTTTACCATATACATCTGCACCATGATCATAAACAGTATCCAAACAGGTTCCTTCTCGGGTGTCCCATACTTTTATAGTGTAGTCCCAGCTGCCAGAGATGAGGAGATACGGAATCTCGGTGTTCCACATTAATCCCCTCACAGGCGCAGTGTGGCCACTAAGAATGTTTATGCAAGCATCTTGAGTATAATCCCAGATTCGAACCGAACTGAAAACAGAATATCATGTATTATAATACATGTTCTAATTTGTCTAAAGTATTGGCACATGCTTAGAGGAGCACAATTATTTCTCAGTAAATTTAAAAAGCATTTTAAGTTTCAAAGTATGTTATAATTCTTTTATTTATAGCAGAAGAAAATAAATAAGTAGGCTATATTTTTTCCCCTACTTTAACTGGTCCTTTACTAATGATCCTACATCTACCATTTCACAGTTTATAGACCTAAAAAATTTCTTTCTTAAAGTAAAATATTCAGATAAAGCCAAAAAATATTACTAATAATATGGGTACAATAATTTAACAACACTCACATTATTTGTAAATCATAAAAATATAACATGTACATTGGGTATTATTTGAAAAATCAATTCATCTCTATGCTCTTATGAAAGAGTAAATCATTCCTTCATGTTTTGGTCAATAAAGTAAGTTGGTTAGTTGGTGTGGAATCACTAAAATCAAGTACAAAATTTAACTGTATTCATAATATTACTTGAATCTACCAACTGTACAAAATACAATGGTACTGAAAAAAATCTGAACTCAAAAATCAATTTAAGACCTCCAAATTCCAATAACAATTGGATAATTGGATAATTCATAATAATTTTTAGTTACAGATTTATATCAACCTGACAGTGCCAAAATATTAATACTCCAAAGATTATATGACACTATAAAGGAGACACATTACATATGTATTTTTCATTTCTTTAAGGCATATTTATTTCTGCTTTCTATAAAGACTTCCTTCTTTTTCCCATTATCCTGGCACCTGTGTCTAGGCATAGCACAACCTAATTTTGTGCTAAATCCTTACGCTAGCACTGAATTGGTTTGGGTTGATACCATGTTTTCATAAGTAAGCTAATGTTAAAGTGAGGTGAATCAAAATACTTTAATTTATCATAAGGGACACTCATTAGAACAGGTGCTCTTGCTTTGTGACGTAATTTAGATTAGGCAAACATCAGACTAATATCATAATTACATTTTGTACCCCCGGGGCAAATAATACATTATATGTCAAAAAACAATTAATAATAAAAAAATTTTAAAACACAGAAAAAGCTTTATACATCCCACTGTACGTAAGCATTATTTAAAGGTGCTAGATAGCTTATTACCTGTATAGCCATATAAAGGGACCCATAACTACAATTACAGAAGACTTCCAAGTTTCATTAGCATAATTAAGTAAAATAATCTTACTGCTATCTTTCTCACAAATATTTCTTAGACAATGGTTGAAAATTACACTTTTTAAAAATGTAGCAGTAGCATTCAGACACTGAGGTCTGTGTTAAGAGACGAACAATCTCTAAGTCAACTCATTCGCTGGGACATGATAACCTTACTGTAAGCAACATCTCCAGTGATAACCCACAGAACTCTCACAATTGATTTGCTTAGGAAATCTGGATGGATGCCAAAATTTTAAGATGAAAAGAGTCAATTATTCAATATTAAACTTGTGTTTACTGTACACTATGATTTCTATCTGCATAAAGTAAGATTTTTCTTACCTAAATTTATCTCATATTCAAATAGGGACCAAACTGTACTATGAAAATCTATCCTGTTTGAATATAAAATAGAGACAAAATTTCAGTAACTTTTTCACAAAGCCAGGAAAAAATGTTAAATCACTCTCATTTCTAAATAAATTCTCTTCATGCTAAAAATACATGATCATCTTCTTGTTTTCTATTCTTAATGAAAACAGAGTACAGCTGTTTTCCATATTAACTATCAGGACACTACTAAAAATAAACTCTTCTCTATATTTTACAGAGATTTGTTCGTTTCAGATTTTTCGCTTTCCGAAATGATTCTTCCCAAATTTTTGTTTCTGTTAACTATGTTGCTAATAAGATAGAAATAAGCATCCATAATAAGCAAAACAAGTAAGGAAATAGAAATCACGAGCATGATAGCATAAGCATGGCAAAATTTAATTTACTATGGTTAAATGCAATTAGGTAATTGTTAACGGCTTATACATCCTGGTTATATGCACATGTTTAAAACATTTCCACCCATAAGCTGGATCATGTATAAGTATATACATTTCTAGAAGATTATAAGCTTATGAGTTTAAGGACTAAAAAATTAGAATCCAAAAATACATACCCATCATCAGAACCACTACAAAGAATTCCCTCGCTCAGAGGAGACCATTTAACATGGAACACTTTTGCAGTATGTCCACTAAATACTTTTAGTGGTTGATCAGAGCTGGTGGCCACATAATAAACACGAACATTTTTATCTTCACAGCCAGTGGCTATCATGTCTCTGAAACACCATCAATGGCACATTAAAACATGAAAAAATATTGATATTATTTGTTACCAATAACAGAAAATCACAGTCCTAGTTTCCCAATTGTCTCTGGTGGCTGCACCAGCTTGAGATGCTTTGACTCTTCCAACTAGGGATTCTCTGTAAGTAAAATACGTGGATATGATCTTTCAGTGACCTTTGTTATTCTCAAGAGAATGAGAGTAACTAAGCAACCATTTATATCTATTGACATCCTAGCTGTCATACTTGGAACACTATTCCAAATGGAGTCAGGAGGTCTAAGGCAGACCCATAGAAATTATGCCCGAACAGTCTCCCTGAGGAACATTAACAATCATACAAACAGCCCCCATACTCTATACAGAAGTTACACATTTTGGACCCAACTGTTACCATGATCTTCCGCAAACTTCAAACTGTTGATTTTTGTCACGTGGGTTATTATACTTGCATTTATTTAAGCCCATATGTATAAATACACCAGTTTGCAAACTGGCATGCCAATCTATAAATGTGCTAAAACCTGTAAAATTTTACATCTGCCTAAGTCCCACTGATAAATGGGCCAGTCTCTACATGTGGGAAAATACACTTTACATAATAAAAATATTTACATGTATACATGAGAATGTTTTGTTTATGTGTATATGGACACATGAATATAATATTTTAAAAATTAAATAATAAACATTCAAGGAATATACATATAGAAAGATATCCAAATTATAAATTCAGAAATATCTTATGAATAAACTTTTATAAGTTCAAGGTATTTTTCACTTATCACTGAAGGGACAATGTAAAATATGGATACTGCTATTAGAACATTTTAAAAAGGTTTTTAAGAGTAAAACTGAAATTTATTAGGTATACTTGGTAGTAAGCATAAATGTTAATCAACAAAACATTGCATTAATGTCTAATTTTTATTTCAACTGGTCAAATACTTATTAACCAATAAACAGAAATAAAAATGTGGAACTGTTCTATTGATCAGACACAAGATAATTCTATCCATTTGTTTATTGACGAAATATTTTTTAAACATCTACTTTGCTCTAGGCACAGTGAGGGTTAGCAGCACAATGTTTTCTAAGAATATACTGCTAACAATAGATAACACAGTTGCTGATCTCACAGAGCTCATATTGTAGAGGACAAGACAGCCAATTTCCAACTAAAATTTAATTATGTTTTTAATTTATTTTTTATTAACATATAATGTATTATTTGCCCCAGGGGTACAGGTCTGTGCAACCACTTTGACCTCAGCCCCAGCAACTTCTTCCTAGACACACCACCAAAGGCAAGGGAAGCAAGGGCAAAAATGAACTATTGGGACTTCATCAAGATCAAAAGCTTTTGCACAGCAAAGGAAACAGTCAACAAAACCAAAAGACAACTGAGAGAATGGGAGAAGATACTCACAAACAACATATCAGATAAAGGGCTAGTGTCCAAAATCTATAAAGAACTTAGCAAACTCAACACCCAAAGAACAAATAATCCAATCAAGAAATGGGCAGAAGACATGACAGACATTTCTGCAAAGAAGACATCCAAATGGCCAACAGACACATGAAAAAGTACTTAACATCACTAGGTATCAGGGAAATACAAATCAAAACCACAGTGAGATACCACCAGACACCAGTCAGAATGGCTAAAATTAATAAGTCAAGAAACAACAGGTGTCGGTGAGGATGTGGAGAAAGGGGAACCCTCCTACACTGTTGGTGGGAATGCAAGTTGGTGCAGCTACTCTGGAAAACAGCATGGATGTTCCTCAAAAGGTTGAAAATAGAGCTACCTTACGACCCAGGAATTGCACTACTGGGTATTTACCCTAAAGATACTAATGTAGTGATCCGAAGGGACATGTGCACCTTAAAGTTTATAGCAGCAATGTCCACAATAACCAAACAGTGGAAGGAGCCTTGATGTCCTTCAACAGATGAATGGATAAAGATGTGGTATATATATATACAATGGAATACTATGCAGCCATAAAAAGAAATGAAATTTTGCCATTAGCAATGACGTAGATGGAACTAGAGGGTATTATCCTAAGTGAAATAAGTCAATCAGAGGGAGACATTTATCATATGATCTCTCTGATATAAGGAATTTGAAAGGCAGGGTGGGGGGTCCTGGGGGCTAGGGAGGGAAAAAAATCAAACAAGATGGGATCAGGAGGGAGACAAACAACAAGAGACCCTTAATCTCATGAAACAAACAGAAGGTTGCTGGGGGGTGGGAGGGTAGGGATAGGGTGGCTGGGTGGTGGACATTGGGGAGGGTATGTACTATGGTGAGTGCTGTGAAATGTGTAACAAATCAACGAAAGTAGGAGCTGGTTCTTTGAAAGAAGTAATTATGGTTTTTAAAATTATATGTGTATATATATGTATATATATATAAATATATATATATATATATATTACTCATATGGCTAATAGTTCTGTGTCAAGTAATTCCTAGTTGATTTTGTTTCATCATGGTAAGTGTGCTCTTCACTATGCATCCCCTTATTTCCCCCATCTCTTCACCCACTTCCTTTCTGGAAACCATCAGACTGTTTTCTACAGTTAGGAGTCTGCTTCTTGGTTTGCCTCTTTCTCTTTTTGTTTTCCTTTGCTCATTTGTTTTCTTTCTCATATTCCACAGATCAGTGAAATCATATGGTTTTTGTCTTTCTCTGACTTAGTTTGCTTAGCGTTATACTGTTTAGCTCCATCCATGTTGTTGCAAAGGGCAAGATTCCATTCTCTCTCACAGCTGAATAGTATTCCATCGTGTATTTCTACATATATTCACCACATCTTCATTATCTATTCATTTTAACATTTGCTCTTCCAACCCACTGAGCACGGAATGCCTTTCCATTTCTTTGTGTTCAGTTTCTTTCATCAGTTGTTTTATCGTTTTCGGAGTACAGGCCTTTCACTCTTTAGTTAAGTTTATTCCTAGATGTTTTAATTGGTTTTGGTGCAATTATAACCAGGATTGTTTTCTTAATTTCACTTTTCTGAGGCTTCCTTATTAGTGTATAGAAATGCAACAGATTTCTGTACATTGATTTTATATTCTACAACTTTACTGAATTCATTTATCAGTTCTAGTGGTTTTCTGCTGGAGTCTTTAGGGTTTCCTAAACCATCTGCATATAGTGAAAGTTTTACTTCTTCCTTGCCCATATGGATGCCTTTTATTTCATTATGTTGTCTGACTGCTGTAGCTAGGACTTCCAGTAATATGGTAACTAAGAGTGGTGAGAGTGGACATTCTTGTCTTATTCCTGACCTTGGGAGGAAAGCTCTATGCTTTCTGAGTAGGATAGTGACTGTGGGGTTTTCAGATGAGGACTTTATTATGTTGAGATATGTTCCCTGTAGGCCCACTTTGCAGAGGGTTATCACGAATGGATATTGTACTTTGTCAAAGGTTTTTCTGCATCGTTTGAAATGATCATAGGGTTTTTATCCTTCTTATTGATGTGATGTATTACGCTGATTGTCTTGCAAATATTGGACCACGTTTGCATCCTAGAAATAAATCCCACTTGATGGCGGTATATGATTTTTTAAAATATACTGTTGGATTCAGATTGCTAATATTTTGTTAGACTTTTGCATCTATATTCATGAGAGATACTGGTGTGTAGTTCTCTCTCTTTTTTTTTTTCTCCCCTGGTTGCTTTATCTGGTTTGGGTATCAGGGTGATACTGGCTTCACAGAATGAGTTTGGAAGTTTTCCTTCCTCTTGTATTTTTTGGAATAGTTTCGGAACAAAAGATATTAGCTCTTTTTTAAATGGTAGAATTTGCCTGTGAAGCTGTCTGGTCCCGAACTTTTGTTTCTTGGGTGCTTTTGGATTACTGATTCAATTTCATTGATGGTGATCGGTCTGTTCAAATTTTCTATTTTTTCCTGCTTTAGTTTTGGTAGATCATATGTTTCTTGGAATTTATTCATTTCTTCTAAGTTGTCCAATTTGTTGGCATATAGATTTTCATGATATTCTGTTATAATTGTATTTCTGTGGTATTGGCTCTTATTTCTCCTCTTCCACTAGTTATTTTGTTTATTTGGTTTTGTTGTTTGTTTGTTTTTTACAATGAGTCTTGCTAAAGGTTTAGCAATTTTGTTGGTCTTTTCAAAGAACCCAGCTCCTGGTTTCGTTGATCTGTTCTATTGTTTGTTTGTTTGTTTTAATGTGGTTTTTTGGTTTGTTTGTTTTAGTTTGTATTTTCTTCCTTCCTTCCTATCTAGATTTTATTTTTAATTAATCTCTATACCCAACATGGGGCTAGAACTCACAACCCTGAGATCAAGAGTTGCATGCTCCACTAACTAGCCAAGTAGGCACCTCTCTATGATTTATTTCTGCTCTAATCTTTATTAATTTTATTTGTTATAATTACTTTTATTAAGTGCTCCCAGGATATCATAGAAGAAATTTACCTAACATGGGGATCCAGAAACACTTTTCTGTAGGAGTAGTTTGATGCTGAGAACTGGAATATAGGTGGATGTTCCCTAAATACAATATAGAAGGGTTGTGTGCATGGGGTGGGGAACAGATTCCTAGATATAGGGAGACAGCATGAGAGAAAGCTTCAGTATGAAAATAAGCTGACTAGTTCAAGAAACGGAAAGCCAGTGCGGCTGAATGCAAAGAACAAGAGGGAGCCAGGCTTGCAATGGCATGATTAAAACACACAGGAACCAGATTATACGGGGGCTCCCCTGTCGCGCCCCTAAGATTTTGCATTTTACCCTACAATCAGTGTAAGCAATGAAATGGTGTACTGAGACCCCCTTGTTAAATACTTTGACTTTGACATCAAGAAGGTGGGGCAGGGAGACAAGGAAGCAATGACACAGGATGTGATTTAGAAGGCTTTTGAGGAAGTCCAAAAGCAAACAAGTAGTATTGGGTTGGGGAGTTCGGAAAGGAGTGGCTGGAAAAGGAGCATTTACATGGATCGCATCACAGGACTTGCTGGCCGACTGGAAATGGAAACAGATCAGATGACAAGGCATAAGAGAAGAGGCCAAGGATTTTGGCTTCGGCAGCTTTGTTATGAACATTATCAGGCCACGTAGATGGGGAGTCCTGGGGGAGGAGCTGGGCACAAGCTCACTTTGCATAAAACCTCTGACAGGTTTTATAGGTTTATAAGGTTTATAAACTCTTCTATATTTACTGAAAGAAATACACAGATCCATCATTTTTTATGTGATTTAACCCAGAACACAAGTATAACAGGTTTTAATATTATAATATGTATATTTTCCACTTGCAATATGGAAAAACGTAATTTCACATTATTTTCACAATATCTAAAGGAGGTTTGAATCTTTAAGTACACTTTATACAGAATAAGAGGTTTGAAATGCAAGATTCTTGGAAGTGCAGTGACTTGAAGGATCAGTTTTAGAGGGGATTTGACTTGGATTAATTTTTAAATCTGACTTGATGTTTACATGGTAAATACTAGGCTTGTAAGGAAGGATGACCCTTCAAAACTATGCACAAGTTCTAAATTTCGGGAAATCATGCAGTTTCAGGGCATTGCAGGGGGGAGGACAGTGGAAAGTTCTGGTGGAATAACACCACTGGCGAGACTCCTGGAAGGGTTTAGGGAAAGGGTCACATACACTTCCACGGTAGAAGCCACATACAGATTCAGACTAAATTTCCATTTTTTATTAGTTAGTCTTATGCTTCTTCCTAAACACCAGCTAATGTAAACAATCAATTACAAGGCCAGACAACGAGATCATTACTCTAAAGAGAGTGATGAGTATTACCTGTGGGAATAACATTAAATTTCAGGTTTATTTAAAATCTCAGAAGTTATTTATCTTGGGAAAAAAAGAAATTCTTACTTGTTGTTCTGGCTCCAATCACAACCAAATACCGCAGCTGGATGTTTGTATTTGTGTAGCACTTTACCATCAATTGTTCGAATAATACTGAAATTAAGTATAATAGATTAATAGAAAAAAAATTACGAATACATTATTTACAAAAACAAAGCCAGTATTTTATAATTCAAAAGTAAGTTTTTTAGGATAGAGACCTTGTCTTCAAAGCACAGGGAACATTTAAAAATATTAAGTAAATGATATCACCAATTATGAGTATATTTATATCAGACAGTATTAATTATGGCAATCCACTTAAATCAATTTGAAGATGATAAATTTTGATTTAGAATATTGCTTATAGAATATTTTTATATTCTATTTCTTACAGAAATATTTTTATAGAATTTCTTATAGAATATTTTTAGTTGAGAAAAAACATAGTTTAACACATATATTTTGAAACAATGATATAACTAACATATGCTTCAAAATTTAGCAGTTCAAAATTTATATTTCAAAGAGCTCATTTATAATGCAAGTTGCATGTACTATTTTACCAAGTCCAAGACACGCAAGCTGTAACATTGTTGTGGCACATTCTGAGTGACATAACTAGAAATTTGGAGGATCTCTTCTCCCCAAAAGAATACATTTTAGCTGCAAAAGTTAAAGAGGCTCTAAAACCCAACTATATCATTGCCATAACAAAGGGCAGCTAATTAAAAAAAAAAAAGAAAAAGAAGCAGCAGCAGCAGCAGGAACTGTATAAATTAATGTATCACAGAGTTTTAAAAGTCTTTAGAAAAGATAGGCCAATGAAAACTTCTGAGGCTACTGGGAAGTGGTTGCAAATGTTTAGTCACTGCCTATGGTTATTTATCAAATAACCATAATCAGTGATGTCCTGAAAGTCCGTGGTAAAGCTAACTGTGGATCACGTTATCCAAAAATTCTGAAGCACATCTATTGTATTTTGGTATTTATCCATTAGCAAATAGTTCTTTTCAAGGCAAAAAAATCACTAATATGTCTATTTTTGGAAAATTTCCCCTTCCTGGTAAAGATCTTTGGTTTCCATAACAACTGTCTTTTTCACTGAAATTAAAGAGAGGACGAGAAAATTGGGCTGGGCCCTGCCAAACCCAACAGGAGACCATCTCTCCTACATTGCCTGCTGCCACGCGCGATTCTACCACCTGCCGACAATGACAAAACCTACAGCCGCACAATAGCAACATCTGGATAAACACATTTGTTCAGCTCAAAGGTGATTCTTCCCTTACATATATATTCCTTGGAAACCTACTTTCTCCTGGGATCTAGCAGAATTAAGAAAGCACTGGCTTCTGAAACAGAGGGTCAGAGACGTTAGGCGTTTCCCACATGTGTTACCTTATTCTTTCTTGCAAAGGCTATTCATCCTTTTATAAATAATAGCATCTACAAAAGGCGAACAAGTGTCTAGACCACTTGATATCTCTTGAATCACCCGTGAAACTGAAATACCACTCCCTCAAAAACGTGATGAGGATTAATAAGACTCTTAGTGAAAAGTTCTTAAAGTCTCTTTGAGGTATTCACAGTATTTTAGTTACCACTCAGGAAGTATTTTCATTTAGAAATAAATGACTGGTTTATTTACTTGAAACCTCTCCACACTCTTATTTGGTACCGCTATGGAACACGGTCTGTGCCCGTGTGGGCTTGTACCCATGTACTGACGACAGCTGGCGGAGCCTACAATGGGATCTCGCGGACGACCCGGATGTACGTGCCAATGGGACACAACTGGTACTATCACATGCATCTGTAATAAGCAGTGTAACTTCATATCAAGGACTTACCAGAAGCCATCCCCACTGCAGGTGGCTATTCTTTTGGAATCTTTATGACTCCAGGCAACGCAGAATATTCCATTTTTTCCATGCTTCAAAAAATGCAAAATACCTATCAATAAAAAATAATTCACCCCTTTTTTTCTCTTATTTATTTACTTCTTCTAGTATTGCTCTTCTGTTAGGAACTTACTCTAGATGATGCTAACAGAGGCATTACTGTCAACAGCAGAAGCGGAACATAAACTTTAAAAATGTAGGAAGCTATCACACTTAAAAAACCAACCCCCTCTGCTAAGATATCGATTAAGAGGCTCTGTTTCAGTTTTGCAGACGCTGGCAGAGAGCCGAGATCTGCAGAATAAAGCTATGCTTGATGCCTTTTCCAGAAGTGCCTGCATGGAGACGAAGGCAGGGATCTCTCCACTTCCTAACCCGGTGCTACCACAACCACAGCAGAAGAAATACTGCAACTGTTATTACTGGTTGTTGTTCTAAATCCCAAAGGTTTCTGTTTTATAAAAACAAAGAAGGATTTAAGGTTCTTCCTGTCACAAACCACTCTATATTGACCTGTTCCTCTGCTTTCTTGGATTGGGTGGTGGGGAGGGATAGAGTCACAACCAGTATGATGAGGATTTGTAAAACCACAAGGAATATACTACACATGGGAATGTCATTCATCAGCAGGGCATGGGAGAATAAATGTTGCCATCGATCTATTTCCAACTTTTCTTTAACTTTATGTAGCAGTTCAGTTGTGGCTGCTGCTAAGGAGAGACTAAAGTCTTGAGTTTTAAGGCAACATTACTGAAGTGGTCTCTAGCTCGCTGTTTACTCCCTCTGTGTGGATCAAGGGGGTAGCTATACAAAGATGCGCATAAAAGGGAGGCAGTCTCTATATTCAGGGAACTGAAGGAGAGGAGGCCTCACGTCAGCTTCGTTTATCCCAGGAAAAGTGCAACTTAGGGCTTCTAAGACCCGGAATTTCCTTCTGTGAGACGTGGGTAACTCAGTTAATTACAGCCAGCACCACCCCGTATTAATTATCCTAGATTTAGGATCCTAGATTTAATCCCGGATTTAAGCACTTTTTCTATCAGTCACGACTATGCTCCAGAATTCTGGGGAGACATGAAAGGAAGTGAGGGTCACCCCCACCCCCCATGCTAGGATGCTGGTCGGGGGGGTCAGGGTGGGGCCGTCACAGTGCTGATGGGCAGACCTCTGAGGTCACAGGAGGCCAAGATGCCGTAAGAAGAGTTCAACAGAATGACCCCCAAGGATAACTTCTTTGAATGTAGGTCAAAAGTTTCTTTCTCAGATTTATTTCTTTTCTTTGTATATGACTATCATGGGATCAGTGCTGTTCTTGAGCGGGGGCGGAGGGCAGGTCGGGGCACTGCTGACCTGAAAGCATTGCGCTGGAGAGAAAGGGAGGACGGGAACGCTCCGGGCCTTTGTCAAAGCCTCCTCTTTAGGGGGCAAAATTGCTTACTGGGAGTTGGTAAAGGTTCCCTAATACTCTGCATTTTCCACGTTACTTTAGTGTCCCCTAGAAAATCAAAGCTGCTTGATCCTCAGAGGAAGATCAGTTTTTTGTATAAATAGCTTTAAAGTCATTTTCAAATAGATTATATCTTCAATAAACTCCAACAGTAATCACTTGAAATGAATGAAATTTCAAAAGAGAGATCCTTTTTTATTTCCCTTGATACATATCTAACATACTACAGTGAGATCACAGGCAGTTTCCAAGTATTAGTGGGACTCAGTAAAACACAGGATGACAATTAAATTCCAGGCAGAAGTCAAGTACAATGTTTGCCACTACCAGCAGGAAGGGGGGGGGGCGGTCTTAGCACTTGTCCTGGAGGAACAGAATTTGGGAAGTGGAAGGAAGTCCACGAAACTGTATAAATCCAACTTTCCCATCTTACAGGTGAAGAATCAGGTTCAAGACATTAAATGGTTCTCCCTACGTGAAAAGTGAATTGTAACAGAATTTAGACTGTAATTTGGAACTTGTTTCGAGTTTACTTTTCTTACAACTATTGAATATTTGCCCAGATAATTTTGTGGAGAATAAATCAGAATTCCTTTGAATGTCTAATACAACTATAGGTGAATTCTTTTATCTTAGACCCATCTATATGTTTCAGAATTCATTTCAACATGTGTATGTTCTCTTATTTTTTTTTCCCAAGTGACAGAACATAATGTAACCTGGCGATTATTAAATTAAGAGAGAAAAGCATTTACAAAACATGAGGCAGTATAAGACATTATACTATTCGGCTACCAATAAATACACCTTACCTCATTAAATCGTTGCACCATTTTGCCCTTTCTAACATCCCAAATAAAGGCACCATTTCGGGAAGTTGCTCCAGCAATACAATTTAAGTCACCTTAGGAAACAATTTGTTAGACATTATATGAAATGTCTGCCACACATGTAATTCTTTCCAAAATGTTAATTTTTGAAAAGGACTTGCAATTTACAATGTAATTTTTCTAAGTTATTTATTTATTTATTAAAGATTTTATTTATTTATTTGTCAGAGAGAAAGCGAGCGAAAGCGAGCACAGGCAGACAGAGTGGAAGGCAGAGTCAGAGGGAGAAGCAGGCTCCCTGCGGAGCAAGGAGCCCGATGTGGGACTCGATCCCAGGACGCTGGGATCATGACCTGAGCCGAAGGCAGCTGCTTAACCAACTGAGCCACCCAGGCGTCCCAAATTTTTCTAAGTTTTTAATGATGAAAATTATCAAATGTATGGAAAGAGAAAATAGTATAATGAATGTATTATCAACACAGCTTCAATTATCAAAATAAGGTCAACTCTCATTTTGTTTATAGTCTCTCTTGGGTTTCTTTGGAGCAAATCTCTGACAGTCTATCATTTCACCAATAAATACTTCAGTACAAATGTCTAAAAGACTCTTTCAATAACATGACCAAATTATCATAATCACGAACACAAAAATTATCAATAATTCTTCAATACTATCACTCATCCAGTCAGTATTTACATTTTTCTTTACACTCATCTAACGAGTTGTTTTTTTTGGTTAGGAAAGCATTTCTGTAAGCAGAACACATGAAAAAATCCAGGTTCTTTAAATCAAAAACCTAAACAATGTTCTTTGTTTGTAAGAAACAGAAAGATCCATGAACATCAAACTGCTGCTAAGTTAGCAGATGTTCTGATACATAAGTGTTTTTTGCAAGGCAGTCAAAGAGGCTTTCTGCATTAAAAGAAGGGAACAATTGTCCTGTGCTACCTACAAGTAAGACATGGAGGAAATACTTTGGAATAGATGATTAAAAACCTTAAAAAGATAAGTCCATACCATTTTCCTAGTATTTTCATTCTGCTCTCCTTTTTTGGGTTCTCAAATTATTGAGAAGTTTCCATATTAATTTGTACTTCTTTTTCTTCTCCTGTGGTTGCTACTCAAAAAAGGACAGCAAGCTACGCAATCCTCTAAACCCTACTCACTTCCAAGCCTACCGACCTTCGTAAATCTTTTAAATTTTAACCATACTTAACTAAAAGTAGTGATTCATCAGTAATCAAATTTCAAAAAAGTAAAGAATTTTCATTTTCCAACAGTCCTGCATTCCAGAGAGTGAACTAATGCTTTAGGTAAGATCAGGTTCTGTGTTATGAATCAGAACAACGGTTTTGACAGTTGCACTTTCTATTTAAGTTTTAGGTGTGAGGCTGAGCTAACACTGGGGAGGAAGAACTGTTCCGCGAGGAGCTGCCATAGCATCATGTCTCTGTGCCACCAGCCGGGGGCCCCGCACGCAGAAGCATACATATGGCACTGAGCGGGAGCCCAGGCCCAAGTGGGCCTGTGTAGACCTCGCTTCTGCCATCATTCACGAGGCACGTAAACTGGGGAAGTTACTGAGCCTCTCAGACCCTCTTAAATAAATGTTGGTAAGCACAAAACGTCAAATGGGGATGACTATGAAGAAGGCAGCAGGTAAGAAACCTAATTAGCTCTTTTTGTGCCTCACTTCTTAGTGAAGTAACTTTTTTTTTTTCAATTCGCCTTGTATCCAAGATGGCACTAAGTATATCCTACTTACAGAAACAACTACTGTCAGAGTAAGAGTTGGAAGTAAAACCTTCTTCTGAGATCTTCTGCTCATTGGGGGGAATAAGGGATAAATAAAACAGCACTAGCCTCCTAACCTTTTTTGTATCATGGACCTTTCTGAAAATCTGACTCCTATGATAATCTTTGACAGACACAGGCACGTACACATATAGGCTAAAACTTTCATGCATAAAATCCAAGAGATTCCCAGCATCCCTAAAAACATCTAAAACCCTTGACAGCCCATAAATTCAAGACTAAAAATCGCTGTGCACAAGGAGATAATCTAAAAAATAAGCTATATCCTGGTTATAGGTGGGTTTAAATATGTTACCACTACGACAAGTAAGAAAAGCATTCTATATATTTTATAAAGTGAAAAATTCATTTGGGTGTGCAAAACGAGATAGGGAAATAATGTTTTGGAGAAAAAACTGTCAGGTTTCAAGGACATCTTTTCTCTCCTTTATGTACAGGAAGGTATAAAGGAAGCATTTTTCTGAGATCAAACAAAAGGCCCTATTCAGGCACAGAAGTTCTTCAATGTTGCAGTGGTGGGATTTTTATCAAATTACATGGTCAACATTGAATGTGATTTTATAGAATCATTTATATTTAAAAACAGATATTAGGGGTGCCTGGGTGACTCAGTGAGTTAAAGCCTCTGCCTTTCGGCTCAGGTCATGATCTCAGGGTCCTGGGATCAAGCCCCGCAATAGGCTCCCTTCTCAGCAGGGAGTCTGCTTCCCCCTCTCTCTCTGCCTGCCTCTCTGCCTACTTGTGATTTCTGTCAAATAAATAAATAAAATCTTAAAAATAAGTAAATAAAAACAGATGTTATCAGGGAAAGATATACATTATTTTTTTAAAAATTTTCATGTATTTGATTCATATGAAAATTTTAAGGAAAACTTTTATCACATAAAATGTTACACCTTGAAAGGCATAGCTATACAAATGCAGCTAAAATTAGATGGTCAAGATCATCCTTACTGACTGTGGCTTTTGTATATGATTATGTCATAAAGAAAGGTCCAGAAATCAAAGTGCCTGCACGGGGCAGTTTATTCAAAACCCTCACAAAAACTGAACCAACATATATATTGGTACTAATTTGTCCCTACAATTATTTGAAGCAAGGTGGCACTGAGAGAAGGATATAATTCAAATGAAAACAAAAGTTAGGAGAGTCATTTAACTGCATTCTTGATTTTAATAAAACACTTCTTACCTGGCGCCCATGACAGGGAGTAAATAACCCCTTCATTACCCGGGGAGGTGTACACAGCTGTTAGTGTGTTTATGTCCCAGACTTTTATAGTGCCATCAAAAGAAGCTGTTGCTAGAAGATTGGGATCATCAGGTTTGAATTTGCAGTCAAAGATCGTTTCCACATGTCCCTAGGAATGTGGCATAGAGAAGTCACAACTACTGAGGAAGATTCGTGTTATTAAAAACAACAGTGTATAATCAAGTTGACATATGTACTACAGTTTTCAAATATTTACACAAAATATATTATACATACATATATATATGTAAGTACAAAATGAGAATCACTGTTGTGGTTGAATGTTCTCTATGCTGTTATTTTACTCTTTCATTCAGACCTAGATTTTATTCAACCATAATGCCTCCAATCTGCAACTAAATACAAAGGTGTTAAAAAACAAAAGAATGCAAAACATATCTTTTCTGATTATCATATACATGATACTGTCCTAGAAATGTATAAAACAATGAACTAGTGATAGTTATTATGTCCTTCTGGAAGTGTGATAGAAGACTAAGATGAAATTAAAACTACAGATCCTTAAATGCAAACCTTCTCTTTTTTATACCAATGACATACTCCAAAAGAACTTCATGATTTTGGCAGAAATAAAAAGGATCCAGCATAATCTTTATTTTTAATTAGTCTTGTTCAAAATTTTCTAACAACCCTTATTCTTCGAAAATTATTAGGGAAAAAAATCACTATGTCCTCTGGCTGGCAGGCATTATTAAAGTGAAAACAAGCCACTGAAATAATTTATAATCAAGGAATATTTTAGTTTTTAATGAGAACTATCAAAAAAATCAGTTTTCTAAATAAAATATTTTAACATGAAGATACACAGTCAACAGAAATGCTACTGAACTTAGATTGCATGATTTCTCCTTTGCTAATACAAGTTTTTATAGATTTAAATGTATTCTTATATTTTTCTCTCTTCCTTTTCATACATTTTTGGGAAAGTAAATGGCAATTTGAAGAACAGGAAGAGTTGACCGTACTGGAAACAAGTTTACATAAAAAACGACATGGAAAGGGAATAATCTAGAGGATATCTGCAAAAGGAATATTTAAAAATAACGAAGCTACATAATGTTGTAAGATTTTTTTGGCCATATTTCAATTTTTTCACTAGAGGACAAAATTAAATTTGTCCTAAAGTGATAGATACAATATTACTTTCTTTCCCTAAATTTCTTTACACGGGTGATTATAGCTCTAGATTCCTTTTCTAAGTTTTTCCCCAGAAAAACAACCAACATAAAAAAGTTTTTTAAATGTCTAAATGAGGGGGCGCCTGGGTGGCTTAGTGGGTAAAGCCGCTGCCTTCGGCTCAGGTCATGATCTCAAGGTCCTGGGATCGAGTCCCGCATCGGGCTCTCTGCTCAGCAGGGAGCCTGCTTCCTCCTCTCTCTCTGCCTGCCTCTCTGCCTACTTGTGATCTCTCTCTGTCAAATAAATAAATAAATAAATAATCTTAAAAAAAAAAAAAAAAAAGTCTCGGGACGCCTGGGTGGCTCAGTTGGTTAAGCAGCTGCCTTCGGCTCAGGTCATGATCCCAGCGTCCTGGGATCGAGTCCCACATCGGGCTCCTTGCTCCGCAGGGAGCCTGCTTCTCCCTCTGCCTCTGCCTGCCATTCTGTCTGCCTGTGCTCGCTCTCGCCCCCCCCCCTCTCTCTGATAAATAAATAAAATCTTAAAAAAAAATAATGTCTAGATGAGACTAGTGCAGACCTGTAGAAAGTAAGAAGGCATTTTTATGCACTATGAAATGGGATTTAAAGAAGCGGATTCTTGACAAATCGCAATTACAACACAATATACATTATTACATGCCTTCATTCGTTCACAAATTCATTTATTCAACAAAACTGAATAAAGTCTTGCTATGTGCTGGGCATTACTGAGGGAGTTTAAGTATACATAGAACAAAACCAGTCAAAAATGCGAGTCCTCAGCGAGGATGTACTCTTATTTTTATATGGAGGCTTAAAGAGCACAAGAACAAATGTTCACAGAATCCTAGAATGATTGTATTGATTTGATAACAGCAAAATTCTTAGAAGTCTTAGAAATCTCAGGAAACACTGAACCCAACCTTGTTCATTTCACAGATAGGAACAATAAAGTTTGGAGTGACTGGTACAGATGGACTTGTCCTTCCTCCTGAAAGAATACTTATTTTTTGTTTTGCTTCCAAAATATAGTACTGCAGTGTAATTTTCCAATACTATATGAAGGACCAACGGGGCGTACACAAGAATGGGAACACTACCAACCATGCAGAATAATCACAATAAGCTAAATAAACATCAATATTGAAAGAAGTTTAATGCTTAAAATTTTAAGAACTGTCCTAGTTTTGTCATCTCTCATTCTACATGTAATTTTAAAATGTTTCAGCCAACCAAGATAAAGTCCTAACATACAACTCTGTATGAAAATAACGTAAACAGTCATAGCATGTAAGTAAAAGAAAACATCAAGAGCTAACACAAAATAAGTGTGGTGTATAAAAGTAGGAATGCGTTGACAAACATACCAAGTCCCTAAGGAAATCCCATTTCTTGGCTCCCAAGTCATAAAGTCCAACTCCACCATCCAAGAAACAGCACACTGCATGCCCGGGGGGAAGAGAAAATGCCTGATTCTGTGTCAAAGTCGGCTGTGGAACTGCTTCGCTTGTTGAGGACATATAATGATTTTTAGTTGGAGACTGGGCTAAAACTAAAAAAGAAAATATAGACAAGTAAATATTTACACCAACAGCTTCCCACAAACTGGAATGAAACCACGGGGTCTAATTTGTAAAAAGGCCCCTGCTTTCTTTTATCCAGAATTTATGTCAGCAAACCATGAGGCAAGAACCATTTTCCGCCACAGAAGTGCTTCTGCAGCACTGCCAAAAATTATACATAGGGGTACATAAAAGTGGATGTTATTTTGAAGAGATGTATAAAAATGCAGGTGCAGCAAAATGGGTGGAAATTACTGAGTGAGGAACCACAACATGTTGTGACTATTTGATTTCTTATCGCCCCATAAATGAAACGGCAGCATCATTATTTTTTAATTTGAATTTTTTCAAAATGCTGACTAATGACTTACTTCCCCTCTACACATACAAACATGCATGAGAATGTTTTTATTTCAAAGCTAATAACTCTCTTCCACTAATTTCCAATCCAGTGAAAATAATTCTTTTCGAAGTTCTTTATAATTCACTGTAGTTTAGCACCCAAATTAAGAATCACGACTGTCTGACATACATTTGCATCTCAATTTTCCCCTCTTCTTCCTCAGGTTTATTTTCACTGTTCATTCACTTCCATGTCTCAATTTTAAATTATATAAATGTCTCTCTGTATGTTCTTTATCTCATTTTTTGTCTTCTTCCAAGAAGTTTTTCCTTAGAACATGAATATTCTCTTGCAAACATAATTCAAAATAATGAGACTGCTGGAAATGATCAGGCTAATCTATATTAATTATATAGAATATAGTGGAATATAGATAAATATTTCCCAGTAAATTCTCTTTTTGGTCCAAATATTATAAAGTCTTCTTTGCTGCACTCATTTGGATAATACTCATTTCTCAGAATCTGAGAATGACAGTAGGTCCAAACTAGCATAAACTACTAATAACAAAAGAGGCATTTGGTTCAATAAAATATTGCTGACAGCTTCATTAAAATTACTATGTTCGGTGGCCAGTTCTTCTAATATTTTAGAATGGGTTGTGTTGATACCTTTTATGTACCTATGTATCTGTTATTTATTTATTTATTTATTATTATTATTTTTAAATATTTTATTTATTTATTTGGCAGAGAGGCAGGCAGAGAGAAAGGGGGAAGCAGGCTCCCTGCTGAGCAGAGAGCCCAATGCGGGGCTCGATCCCAGGACCCTGAGACCATGACCCGAGCCGAAGGCAGAGGCTTAACCCACTGAGCCACCCAGGTGCCCCTGTAATTTATTTTTTTAAAGGATTTGGTGAGTATGTCTACATCTAAAATTTTTCATTTTCACATCATTTTTCTTATTCCACACTTTCTGTTACTTTAAAAAATTGGGAGGAAAAAACCAAGATGTCTAATAATAGGTAGCCTGAAAGGATTTGCTTAATAATGACAAGATTGGTATGTGCTTCTTTATATTTTTGGTTTTTCCTCTAATGAATCGGGGCTACTCTTATAATAAGAAAGAAAATATGAAAGAAGACAATATGTCATATTTCAGTCATCCCATGATAACAACTAAACAAAGAAACTAGTAACTTAAAAAAATACAGGATATATTAACAGTATGCTAGCGTCCAGCATATTACTTCTCTGGCCCTACCCCAGCGTAGGGTAGAAAAGGAGAGGCTTATCTTATCTTACAGGATAAGATATTATCTTAATATCTCCATTTATTAGCATTTTAAAAATGTAACCTGGCTCTAAATATTTTCAAATCAGTAATATTAGATATCGTGTGGCCTTGATCATTCCTTTAGTACACATACTGTAAAGGCTAATTTTAAAAATCTGATTCTCAGTAACATATAGTATTTGGTACTGTTTATTTTCTTTTTTCTTTCCACATTTTTATCTAATTTCCAGTAGGTTAACTTACAATGTAAATTTATTTTTTTATTATATTCATGTGATATGTTTATATCATTATATCGATCATTTTATTCAATAGCAATAAATCCAACATCTTAAAATACTGAATTTTGATATTTTTACTTACATTTTTTTCTTGGAGGAGAATTAAGCACATGTAAGCAGTGAAACCCTGTTTTCTTTAATTTAAAATTATCAATAGGTGTTGTTCTTGAAACATTCCAAATGCGCAAAACACCCACTTGAGAATCTAGCCAGATCAAGAAAAAAGCATTATGTTAACTAGTTTTATTTGAAACATAAAATGCCCAGAATAAAAGTAGTAACAAAAACTTAAACTTGCAACATTTGTAGTTTACAGACATTCTTGAAACAATAATGTACAATAACCCAAAGAAACAGGTGAAATGCTATTCATCCTTTTAATGTTTGGCTTATTTTGCTTTTTTCTGTTCCAGATCCTTCCCTAGGGTGAAAGACTGCCTGTTTTGGCAGCTTCCCCTATAAAGGTCATCAGAGTCTGATCACAAAAAAAGCACCCCACTGACACACTGCTCTAGGAAAGCCAGCTACAAAGAACTCTCCACCTCTAACAGTAAATAATATTTTGTCTTTTGAAATGTATGTAAACTGCTCCCTTGCTCACCTGCAACCAAGACTGCCTGATATACCAAAGACCAATTAGAAAGCTCCCTCACTTCCCCCAAATCCCACCTATTACGTAGAAGTTACTTTGGGAGACTTTCTGGCAGTTCCTCCAGGGATTAAACAGAGTCACCATAAGACTCAGTGACTATACTCCTACAACACAACGATAAATGTAAACACAAACACATGGCACATGTCGCACATACAGAATACATTCCAATTTATAAGCAGAAACCTGGAAAACTGAGCCTTCATTTCATATTTATTTGTCTTTATGTTAACGACATACAGTATAAATAAAAGTAAAGTAAGCATTTACTATAATAAATGATAACATTAGGATATTAATACATTTTATACAAAATTAACCAAAAAAAAAGAATATAATTTCCCTGACTCAGTTAGAGAATATACATATATTTAAAACTTTGGGTAACAGGGTAAACTTACCCCCAGTTACAAACATCCCAGGAGCACTGGGAACCCAGGCCAAGCACTGCACAGAAGCTGCTGCACTGGGAAAATTAAATGTTGTTATGCAATAAAGTGATTCTGAATCTAGCAGGCGAATTCCAAAATGCAAATTAGCCACAAGGAGATAATCAGTAGACAGTGGGTCCCATTCCACAGCTGTCACTGGGTCCTCTTCATCTGTCCCTTCAAGAGATTCAGGTCTCAGAACATGTTTCTGACTTTTATTACCTATTAAAATATAAAGAAAAAGATTTTAAACAAAATGCTCAAAAGAAAATCAACAACTGAGATCATATTAATTTCCTCTTTAACAGCTCTGGTCTCCGAGAGTACTGGGAACAGAGATCTGGCCTTGGTGTGCAGAGGCCCTAAGAGACACGGGAGTGCAGGGAGCGAGAGGAAAGTCAGACCAAACTGCCCTGCTCTGGCCACCTCTGGTGCCCTGAAAGTTTCTTCTATTTGGTACTGAAATGCCAAAAGAAAAAGAAGAGATAGACAATGCCCATGATCCTGTCATCTACTACAGTTCCTGTGGGGACAGGAAGGACTCACTTACCAAAAGGGACCCTGTGCTGTGTTTAGAACCACAGACTTGGCCGCCGGCTGCCGGGGCGCACAGTCTTGTGCCACCACCGACGAGCTCTGTGCTCTTGGACAAGACATGGACTCTGAGGGCTCAGTGTTTTATTTGTTTACTGGAGAACATAACAATACTTAGCTCGTGGAGTTTTGTAAGAGAGGGAGTTAGTCACTTCGGGGGCTAAGTGCAGTTAGTGGGACCCGTGAGAAGCAGCGTGTCAGTATTTCCAGTCCCCCCCCCCCCCCCGCCATGCATTGCCACGTCTGTCATAACCACCGCTCGCTCCTGGCAACCAGCACGAACGAGGCAGCCAGAAGAACAGGGACGTAAAACATGCGGAATTAAATGAAGCAAAGGATTATCCAACAATCCTCTTGCTCCTTCCAAATGTAGACACCACTGGCAACGGGGAGAGAAAGGCCTCTGCTGGTGCAGCACGCGGGCTCCCGAGAGCCGCCCCCCGCTCCCAGAGGAAAGGCGGCGAACCACCGGCGTTCAGAGACCACGGTCTTCGCAGAACCAGCTCCCCGAGTATTATAGATGTGGCCAGACGTGTTTACTAAACAAAAACCCAACTGACGGATACCACAGCTCGTTCTGCAGTATCACCATTACATAGTGTTTTTCAACATGTCAGAGAATAAAAGCAGAAAAAAAAATCAATTTCCTTGGCCATATAAGCTATTTGTAAAATGAACTGAAAACCTTACAGTTTCTGTGTTGGGATTAAATTTCTCAGAATACATTATTCTTTATGATGTTAAGCTCATATTTTATTTACAATTTTTGCATATAAGGGCGCCTGGGTGGCTCAGTGGGTTAAAGCCTCTGCCTTTGGCTCAGGTCATGATCTCTCTGCTCAGCAGGGAACCTGCTTCCCCCCCCCCCCTCTGCCTACTTGTGATCCCTGTCTGTCAAAAAAATAAATAAAATCTTTAAAAAAAAAAAAAGAATTTTTGCATATAAGACCATAGAAGCTATGTGTGATATTTCCTTTATTTGGTTTTAACAAATTTTTGCAATCATCATCAAGAAAAGTTTGTTACTTATTTCCCAAAATCAGCATCTGCTAAATTGCTATTTGGTCTGACAAATAATGAATATTAATATAATCATTACAAGTCAGAGTGAGATAGAAAAATGATTAACCTAAGCTATACTAAAGCTGTCTCTAAAGTAATTTTCAGTTAATATGAATGGTTTATGAAAAATATTCCAGAATGTGAAAAAAATCAAAATAACAGTAACACAAACATGGGAAAATCTGCAATGCAAATGCTATGGTATCTAAATCATGTTGCTTGAAAGCCCGTGCTTGGTAAAAATGATTATAAATTACTGTCCTGTTTTCTCTTCTGTCTAGTACCAACATTTTTATTATAAAAAATAGAAAACTAAGTCTATAAAATTTTACAGCCAGCCATTAAAACAGCTGATAATACTTTCATTATTTAATATACTTTGTTTATTTTTATTTATGTTCTATTTTATTATACAAATATCAGGCAACTTGTGTTTTCAGATAAGGACAAAGCATTTGAGAAGAGTAAGTCAATAACAAGGTAAGTACATAATTTCGGTATAAAAAACAAAAACCATGTGTGTCTTCAGTCAGTTAAGGTCTGCCTTCGGCTCAGGTCATGATCCCACAGTCCTGGGATCGAACCCCATGTTGGGCTCCTGCTCAGTGGGAAGCCTGCTTCTACCTCTCCCTCTGCCTGCCTCTCCCCCTGCTTGTGCTCTCTGTCAAATAAATAAAATCTTATAAAAACAAAAACCAGGACAAGGGAAAATTGGAGTTTAAAAATGAGATAATAAAGTAGTGTATAATCCACATAGCTGTTCAAATTTTTATTTTGAAATTGGTGGCCAAAGCAAAGAGGAAAAAGTCTTAAAAGGTTACATAACTCATGGCGTCCATAGGATAATAATACAATAAAAAGACCAAAAAAAAAAAAATGTGTTCAGGAGAAGCACAACTTTTCCCAGAACTGAGACCAGAAAACTTGTGTGTTTTCAGAAAGGGAACACAGTATTACACAGGGAATATATCATCAACATTTCTAAAATAAAACCATGCAAATTAGATTAATGCACATCCTTGGAATAACACCAAAGTCAATTCAATGAAAACATTTCTATTATGAAGATAAAAAAAATTCTGATGACCTAGCCTTGTCCAAAAATATAATTTAAAATAGAGCAGTTTTCTTTTCTTTTTTTTTTTTTTAATTTTATTTATTTATTTTACAAAGAGAGAACGGTCACAGGTAGGCAGAGAGGCAGGCAGAGAGAGAGGGGGAAGCAGGCTCCCCGCCGAGCAGAGAGCCTGATGTGGGGCTCGATCCCAGGACCCTGAGATCACGACCTGAGCCGAAGGCAGAGGCTTAACCCACTGAGCCACCAGGTGCCCCTAGAGCAGTTTTCTAATGATTTTGGCTCTAGAGTGCTCTGTTTACTCTGAAGCTTTACATGAAAATCCAATACATAAATACAGAATAAAGTGGTTTTCAGACTGAAAGGGAGGAGGCATAAAAGCTAGCTCCATGAATATTTCCTTTTCCTTCCAAAAGAGATAAAGACCCGACAGTAGAGAGCTTGAGGTCTTAGTCTCCTGCAAGAAGCTGGAGGACATAAATTCTTCCTTGTTATTAGAGATAGAACAATCTGTTGTGCCAGTAAGTCCTTAAGAATGTAAAGGTGACCACTATTTAGGAAAAATAAAAAGCGTAACAATTATCGGTATAATGCTAATAGTCTCAAAGCTTCAAGCCACAATACAGAATTGAGCATCAGAATAAAAAGTAGTATTTCCTTCATGACCCATTAGCTCATGTACACACAAAAGGAAAATACACAGAAGATTATACCTTCCCTAATGTTTTGTACATATCCACTGCTAAACATCCTATGGAATAAATGAGGTCAACAACTCTGTATGGAATTGTTATGCGTTGAATTTGTGTCCCCCCAAAAGATGTAGAGGTCGCAACCTCCAAGGATCTGTGAATGTGACTTTATTTGGAAACAGGGTATTTGCAGATGATAAATTGAGATGAGTCATTGGGGTGAACCATTATCCAACGTGACTGTGTCCTTTTAAAGAGGAGAAATTTGGACACAGCACTGCATGCACACAGGGAGAACGCCATGTGAAGCCTGATGCCGGGCTGCTACGAGCTACAGAACGACCAGAAGCTAAGACAGAGCCCTGGAACGAAGGCTTCCCTGGTGTCTCTACAGGCCCTTGCCTTGCTGACACCTTGACCTCCTATCTCGGGGCTCTACAACTGCAAGACAATGCATTTGTTGATCTAAGCCACCCAGAGTGTGGGACTCTGTTAGGGTAAGCCCTAGCACATGAATCCATGGGTAGATCCACAAAAATAATACTTGATGATATGGGAGATATGGGTACAGATGCACAAATTACTTCATTTAATAACTGAAGGTGAGTTGTGGCAGAATGATGGCCTCTTCTGGAAGTCATGGGTCAGATGTCGAAATATTATACATTCCACCCTGACTTAAACCCACAAAAGGGAGACACAAAGTGCAAAGGATGTCTTTATGCCTCCCTATCCTTTCAATTGCAGAATAAGCATACAGTGTCTCAATGTTTTATATCTTAGAGATATAATACAATGTCTCAGAATGTCTTAGGACTTAATACGTTCAAAAATACCTAATTAGAAAAAGTACCTAATAATGATATATTAATAATAATAAAGCAAGAAAAGAAAGCCTTAAGTCAGTGAAAAAGAGATGGTCAAAATGACAAGTTACAAAATGTGAATAATATCTAGAATGAAATTTGGGCCAAAGTGCGTGCACACTCCTCCTTATCCTCTCTAGAGCTCAACAGCACCAGGTTCCTCAAAAACAAAGTACTGCCATCCTCATGAAGTCTCTGGGTACGGGCTCGCTGGGGGAGTGGTGGGGAGGCCCTACTGAGATCTGGTTACACCCCCAGAACGCAATCACGAGGAGGAACCACACAGCACACGGCCATCCTGACTTTCCCTAAATTACCTCCCTGGGACCAAAGAAGACCGCAGGAAATCAAGAGCCCAGGAGGGAAAAGAAGTGGCGTGCACCAGATCCAAACAGAGAAAGTCTGTGAATGAGGTCACTGAACCCTGAGCCTAATGATCAACTCTCAAACAGAATTTTCTCCCAACGCAGAGGACAGAACAGATAGCGTGGAGGTGTCTGAGACAACAAATCCAAATGTAGCAAAAAACAAGCACAGACCTGTCCCCCCTCCAACTGAAAACAGATAAAAGCCTCCCCAAGTTACATTAGTATGACCAGAAGGAACACGAGGATATGCACAAAGAGCAGAGGGGAGGTGGTGAAGACAGACATGCATATTTATTGTCATCTTGCTTTAAGAGGTAAAACAGCAGATCCCGTTTGAATTGTGTTTGAGATAATGGCCCCCAAATAGCAATGTTTTATATACCATTTTTTAACAGTAGGAAGATTTCTTTAGGAAATATTTATTCAAATTTTCAGGATTTCTTCTTTTCAATTTTAATTTCTTTTTTCTTCTCTTAGTTTCAGATAAATTAGATGTAACACATTTTTTAAAAGTAGCAATCTTATTCCTAAAAAGCACTTTTATCCATCTATCTGGCGAGTCCGGAGTCCCATACACCAACAGCAATGCCAGATGGCAAAAAGCATGTTTCTCAAAGGGTAACCATACTACTTTTGAGTGGAGAGCTATCCAGGTAATTTTCAGATTTTCCCACTACACATTTTATCATTGTTTAAATTGGAAAAAATAAACATAAATTAGCTTCTCAGACCCCTTCATTCAGCTAGATTAATTAATTAGCTAATGGGGGGATCGAAAGATTTATTGTTCCTTTCTACCTCAAGTTCAAAGTCTTTGCTAAGGACCTACAGGCATCACATTGGTATTTTAGAAGCAGATGGGAAAATATTTTTGAGTTGTATTAGTAAGCCATCATATTCTGTTGAATGTCCTTACTCATTCAGGCCATTTTCTTAGTAAATGTATAGAAATAAACAGTTGACTTTAAAAAGTAAAATAATGGGGCAAATGACTGTATTTGGGTTAACTCGAAGCACAATCTACACGGTTGACTTAAATATATTACAATAAAAGTGACTTCTTGTGGGGCACCTAGGTGGCTCAGTGGGTTAAAGCCTCTGCCTTCGGCTCAGGTCATGACCCCGGGATCCTGGGATGGAGCCCTGCATCAGGCTCTCTGCTTGGCACGGAGCCTGTTTCCCCCTTCTCTCTGCCTGCCTCTCTACCTACTTGTGATCTCTGTCTGTCAAATAAATAAAATCTTTAAAAAAAAAAAAAAGTGAATTCTTAGTGCTGGATATTATTTGTAGAACTATTATTTTAAAATTAAAATACTGTGAACCTTAAAAATAATAAAATAAAATACTCTGAACCTTGGCTGTATGCTACGTAAACAAGAAATTACATAAGGTAAGAAAAAGAAACTTGACTAAATTAAATTCTTACCTGGTTGAAAAATTGATAGGCTTCCATCAATATGACCAAATACAATCTTTCCCTTTTTTTGGGTATGCCATCTGAATACACAGACATCAGACAAGAAGCTGTGAGCTTCCTTGTGCACAGTCACTCCACTCTCTGGGCCTGAGATGGTCCAGATGAACAGGGGGCCTCTGTGGGAAACAAAGGCCACGGCATCACCTGCGTTCCAGCACCAGCTGAGAGAGGCAGGCGTCCCTAGGAGAAATGAAATACAGACATGCATAGAGACATGAGGAAGAAGAGTGTACCATTAAATAGTATTCCTACTGTATACTTCTAGAACAACTTAAAATACAAGACTAGGCTTGTTATTAAGAAAAAATATTACCACCTTCTTAGTTGGGAGTCAGACTTATAAAGTGATCCTAACAAGTACAAGCAACATAGGCAGGGTGTTTCCATAATGAAAGGAAAACCCCTGTTGGGTTTGAAACTACCCAAACTCCCGTTGGGTTTGAAACTACTCATATTATAATATGCTTCATATATATAGACATTTATGGAGTTTTTTTCTTTCAGAAACTACATATTAAAGCAATGAATTCTTACTGAGTTTTTGTGTGGACTTGCTGTAGGCACTCTAGGTATATAAGTTAATAAGGGATAAAATTCCTGTTTTAAAGGATCTTAAATATAAGATACAAATATAATATCTTGGGAAGATAAGGATTACATAAATGAAAAGTTAAATGCAACTATAGGGATTTAGTAATAAAATTAATGCTGCAATCTATGTCTTATCAGGGTTTAGATTCAAATCTTAGTACTGCTTAGATGAACTCAAGTAACTTTACCTCTTAAATCTGTCTTCTCATCTATAAAATGCAGATAAATAAAAATAGCTGTATACCTATTCCACATGAATAAGAGAAATATAATAATGCATGTAAAAGACCCTTTTAAGCTATAAAAGAAATACAAAAGTTAATTGTATTCCCCTCTCTATTACTGTGATCAAATAAATCATATATAAAATAAGTATTATGGTAAATTTCTAACTCAAGACAGAGATTATGAACCTCCCAACACAGATACTTTACAAATGCATCCGAATCAGCAAACTGAATAAGCACATCAGATCATATGGAATTAGGACCCAGGAATTTATTTGTAACAAGGTTTTCCAGGGGTGCCTGGGTGGCTCAGGCGGTTAAGCCTCTGCCTTTGGCTCAGGTCATGATCCCGGGCTCCTGGGATCGAGTCCTGCATCGGGCTCCCTATTCAGCGGGGAGCCTGCTTCTCCCTCTTCTCCTCTCTCTGCTTGTGCACATGCTCTCTGTCAAATAAATAAATAAAATATTTTAAAAAACAACAACAAGGTTTTCCAAATGATTGTGATGTATAGAAAAGTCTGTGAACTGTTGGGCAACTGTCCTGGAAAGAAGCTGGATTTGGATTATACTTTGAGGAAGCAGTAGAGTTTAATGTATGGGATAAGTAGTATTTCCCAGGAAGAGGAAATGATATCAAAAAAAAGACACAGTTTTAATTTGTTCATTGACAGTAAATTCAATTTATGTTCTTAATGTTCCAAGAGGCAGAAACCAGAAGCCTAACTCCTAGTTCAGGGCCTGACATAAAATGGTAACTCCATAAATATTTATAGAAGAAATGGATAAGTCTATGAATAAGGCCAATAAAAAGCTGATGTGGTTTTAGACTACATTAACAGAAGTCGAATTTCCCAATAAGGGATGAGACACTCTGAATGGGTCAAACCACCATCAAACACTTGAAGAACGCCTCTGGAACATGGGTTCTCTGAATGCGTGTTTCCAGAGAGACAGCAAGGAAGAGAAGGAACTAGAAACAATGTCATATAGGTAAAACAGAAAAGACTTCTATAATGGCTCATTATTTGTAAGTACTTCTAAGAACTCTGTAAAACATTAACTAATTTAATTCTTCCCAAAATAGTCTAAGACGGTTAGGTAGTACTATTATCCATTGGTTTCGGTTTTGTTTTTTTTTTCTGAAAGGATATTATCAAGTGCGATATTTTTCAACCTCATGATAATTTTAACATTTTACATTTAAACAAACTAATACTTGTTTTAAGTAAAATTTTTATTACTGTGGAAAACAGAATGATGAAGTAAAAAATACAGAGGCAGTTTCAAATTCTAATATTGATTTTTTAAAGTTTGACTAAATGCAAATGTCTACTTTGCTTAAGCCAGATTCTGAAAAAAAGATAGAGTCTAAGACATTTCAAAGGGAATTACTTACAATGAAAATAACCCAAATATTCATAATTTTTTTGCAAATAAAGCTTTCAATTTTCAAATTAAGATATTTAGAAATAGCATGAGGAACTTATTGTGAAGAAAATTTTCAAAACAAAAGAGAATATGCATAAGGAAAGGAAAAATATATAAAAGTGATCAAAACTGATACCACAATGATATAATTCTAAAAAATGCAATTGAAAAGCTTTTTATTTTAGGACTTAGCTATCTTTTTAAATATAAATTCAATTAGCCAAGGTACAGTACATCATTAGTTTTTTATATAATGTTCAATGATTCAGCTAATGAAAAGTCTTATTTAATTGTATGCTCAGTGGCAAAAAAGCTATGGTGCACAAAGCTAATGAATAAAAAAACTCTTCCATCATGAAAAGAGGTGATGCACATAGCGTTTTATGACAAATCAGTGGGTACACGAGGTGATAATACAATACTATACTGTCTAAGCTGTACCTATGCATAACATTTAGGAAATGTTATTCTGCAGTTATAACCAAGTATAGATTTTGTGTGACAACCTTGTAAGAACGATGACATCAGGTAGCATTCAAGGAGTATTTTTCACATAAAGATTAAAATTATTTTCACATAAAGTTGAATATAAAGTATTGAGAAAATGCACTCTTGCCCAATAAAAACAATACTGGAAAAACCTGTAGGATTTGTGATTGGTAGAGAAACAGGACTGACCAAAAAAACATGAAAAATCTACTGAGACTTCTGACTGAGGCTATAAATTGCTGTTTTTATCTACCACAAAGCCTTATACTAAAAGTATTATGGCTTGTTCTCATTGATGCATTGAAAATCTTAAGGAAAACTGTTCCTTTAATGGAGGCTCACTGAATAGAGTTGATTTTAAAAAAATTTTGCTCTGGGATGCCTGGGTGGCTCAGTTGGTTAGACGACTGCCTTCAGCTCAGGTCAAGATCCCGGGGTTCCGGGATCAAGTCCCGCATAGGGCTCCCAGCTCCACAGGGAGTCTGCTTCTCTCTCTGACCTTCTCCTCACTCATGCTCTCTCTCACTGTCTCTCTCTCAAATAAATAAGTAAAATCTTTAAAAAAAAATTTTTGCTCTGAGATTGGAGCAAACTGCACATTATCTAATACTGAAGCTCAGGGGTTGTTGCAAATGAAAATAAGCAGCAGGTTATATGAGCTTGGGAATGAGAGTCACATTTTTCTAGCTGAAAAATTAACCTTGTTTGGCAAATATTTTTTTAATGGAAGTTATATAACAAAACTGGTTTATTTTACTGGTATTTTCAATATTCCTAATGACCTAAATTTGAAAAGACAAGGAAAAAGAAATATACTAAGTATGCTGAACATATCCAAAGGTTCCAAAAGGCATTATTATTATCTTGGAAGCAAGAGTTCCTCCCATACAATTGCCTATGAATTCTCAATATTGTTGCTACACACTGAAAAGAAGATTATAAAGAAACTGAACAAAATAAAATTAGTGAGACGGTCAAGTCTCAGTTTTCTGTCTCAAAGCTATAACCAGTAATTGTTAGAGAAACAACTGGACATGGAAAACACGTCCAGCAGTAGCTCTCAAAATCATAATTAATAACTGAGACACCCTTGGTGTTTAAAAAGTGATTGAATTATTGTGACATCTAACAGAGAAAAATGATAACTTCATCATTATCATGGGATAAGATGTTAGCTAGAAAGAATATCATAATATTCAATTCACTAAGACCTACTTGTGTGAATTAGGACTTTCTATCTTGACCCAATTAAAAATAAAGGAAAGAAACCAGCTCAGCAGGGCACTGATTACATGTGTAACACTGTCCTTGTATGTTTCAGATTGGAATACAGTAATTAAGAGGCTAGACTTATTGTCCCATTAAGAAAATCTCACCAGTTATTATTTTTATATTTATTTTGGGAATTTTTGTTATATTTACATATTAATGAAATCATTTGGTATTGATCATTTTTCAAGGATCATTGTGTTAAGTATAAAATATTTCATGAAATTTTGTTTCAGTTTTTATACATATGTACAATGAGTCATGATATGAAATTTCTTCCACAGATTTGTTACATAAATTAGCACTAGAAAGTTTGAAAAGCAGTTTAAACAGTTTCAAACTAGAAAGTTTGAAAAGCTCAGTTTAAAACCTGAGCTAATTTAAATAAAGTATTTTGCTTATTAAAATAAAAATATTTCATTTAGTAAAATAAAACCCAGTTATAAATATACCTTTTGTATTGTCGAGCTTAGCCAAGACTTTTTGTTCTGCAACATTCCAAATGATCACTAAATTATCGGTACTGCCACTTGCAAACACATCAGGGTTATGTGGACACCAAGAGATAGCTGTGATTGTTTTTTTATGTTCAGACATAATTGCGTGAAGTTTGAATTCATTATAACGGTGATCCAACTAAAAAAAATATATAAATAAGACATTTCAGTGCTTCTTTTTAGATAACACACTTCTCATTAATAATCACATTAATTTTAAAAAGGTACATACATGAAAATTAGTATACCTAATAACATGCATGGTATGAACACATTCCAAGCCTTGGTTTGCTTTCAAGTGTTAAGTGTACTTAATCAAAAGAAAGAAATCATTTCTTAAAATTTTTATTTTAGTTCCAGTCAGCTGATACAGTGTACAACAGAGTGACCGACACTTCCACACATTAGCAGGGCTCATCACCAGCGTCCTCTGTAACCTCCAGCACCTAGTTCCCCCTTCCCTCCACCCTTCCCCATCAGTTTATTCTCTATAATTAAAAGTCTGTTTCTTGATTTGTCTCTCCCTCTCTTATTTTTTCCCTTTGCTTGTTTTGTTTTCTAACTTCCACATAGGAGTGAGATCATTATGGTGCTTGTCTTTCTCTGATTGACTGATTACACTTAGCGTCATACTCTCCAGCTCCATCCATGTTGCTGAAAATGGCAAGTTTCATTCTTTGTTATGGCTGAGCAATATTCCATTTATATGCCGTCCACTTCTTCGTCCATTCGTCAGTCTGTGGACGCTTGGGCTGCTTCCACAGTTTGGGTGTTATAAATAATGCTGCTACAATCATGGGGGTGCATATGGCCCTCTGAATTCTTGTATTCTTTGGGTAAATACCTACTGGCGTGATTTCTGGATCATAGGGTGGTTCTATCTTTAACTTTTTAAGGAACCTCCATACTGTTTTCCACAGTGGCTACACCAGTTTGCATTCCCACCAACTGTGCATGAGGGTTCCTTTCTCTCCACATTCTTGCCAACATCTTTTGTTTCTTGTGCTTTTATTTTTGTGTTTGTATTTTATTTTTCTTGTGCTTAGCCATTCTGGCAGGTGTGAGGTGAGATGTCCTTGTAGTTTTGTAGTTTGATTTGCATTTCCTTAATAAGTGATGATGAGCAGAAAAAAATCTGCTATTGTTTACCACTTAAGCCACTTTGAAATTTTGCTATAAAAAATAATGCTGTAGCGAACATCTCTGCATATAAAATTTTGACTAACAACTTAATTATTTCCTAAGGTTTCCCTTCTATAATTTCTATATTTCTTACTACTTGAACTTCAACTATTCCTGAACAATGTCAGATGAAAATATTGTTAAGAAGAACCAAGTACAAGTGGAGTTTTGCAGTTACAATCATCTTAAGTTGGCTTGTTTAAATATATTTAAGTACATTTTCTGTACATTTAGGAATAGGTTTGTAAGGAATAGGTTTGTAAGTTTTAAGTCATTCAGTGACTTATCTGTGGTAAATACTGTGAATGTGTCTAATGTATCTAACAGAAAAACTGCTACATAAGTTAGAAATTCGGTGGAAGAGTCTATAAATACAGTAAGTACATGAAGAAGCTTTACTATATAAATTATCCAAGTAGTATCTTAAGTACAATATAAATACATATGGGGATTAATTTATTAATACATTCCTATTATATTTACAGTTCAGTATGACGAGTCTATACCATTACATTCAGCTGCACCATAAATTATTTTTAGAGTAGTTAATATATTATCACATCACAATTCAATGGTCAAAGGGAAAATTCTTATGGCATTTACAAGTATCATTTAATAGTTCAGACAGATGTGATAAAACGTCAGTATTATTATACAGAGTGTGACAAACTATCAGACTCTGACTGTACATTGACCCTAGGTATGATTTAATAAATATTCCCTTTGAAAATAACCTTAATATTTTATATTTATGTAGCATAATTTTCAAAGCATTTCAATTTAGACAATAACATTTAAAACAATACTGATTAACATAAGTTGAATATTAATGTCACCATTTAATATAAATGTAATTGTCTATTTGCATACTTTGAAACAAGTTTTTACAGGGAACTCTGTAATGAACTGTCACCTGAGTTTGTTTTAATTTTTAAATCAGGATGATTCTTAGTTTGTTTCAGTCTTTAATAACACATAAATTTTCTTCATAGGTTTTGTATATTAATAATTTTAGCTCAATCTTCCTAAATATTCAAGTCATAAAATGTCATCATAAAACTGGACAAATGTGAATACGAAAAAAAATAAGTTCTGCCTTTATCCATTCTCTGTCCTTACTCGCTGAAGGAATACTTTACCTAGACTGATATGTTATACTAAAACTCAGGTTGATTACTTGGTGTTCCTATAGTCTTGAATAATAGACTACATAAAATCTCAGTATTTTATTATTTAACTAGTTTATAGAGTAATGCTATTTTTTCTTCAATTTTCAATAAACTACACTATTGGTAATTAAAAGATTTTTATTCCAGAATAACGAATCATTTTTTTCTCTTCACTGAAATGCACTGTTGTTTCAAAACAACAACAAAAAATGTATCATTCAAAAAATATTTAATGAGTATCTTAAATTCCAGAGAGCAAAGAGTAACTTGAGAAATTCAAAGGTGAGGAAGACTGATTCTGGTAAAGGGAAGCAGGCAGAGAGACAGTCTATTTTATAAGGTCCTTTGCTATCACAAAAGTGGAAAAGGCAGAATATGGAAAATAGTTTATACACTTGAGCTGAGATTTGAAAGATGAGACTTTTATTATAGTATTTATAGTATTTATTATTTTATAGTCAGAGACTATGATAATAGTCGGGTGAGAAGGCTACAAACCCTAGGATTGCTCCTGGTTAACCTAAAATACAGGAGTGAGAAGCAGGAGCCAAACAGAGCTAACCCTCACGTCCGTGGTTCAGACGAGTGGTTGGCTGCTCACATAAAAATGCTGACTCCAGGTTTAAGAAAGTTTGTCCTGAATTTAAGATGTTTATAGCACCTTGATCTGGGGCAATTCAGAAGGCCATTGGCTCTTCAGACTGGAAACTGAATAGCGATGTCTGGATAGAGTTCAGACATGAAAAAAAGGAATTATAAAGGTTTGTATCTCAAGAATATCTCAAAATATTTTATATCTGCACGGTTTTTAATATAATGATCTCTAATGGGTAACCCATATTCTCTGATTTTTTTTTCTCATATGAAATGCTACTGAGCAAAGTCTGAAACAAATGAATAAATGAATTCCAATTATTTATATGGAGATATATTTTAAAAGCATTAAGTTCTACTGCTCATCACTCATAAACTGGAAGCTTTTAATTCTTGAGGAAATTTCTGACAAACAGCACATAAAGGTTGATGAAATCAATTAAGATTTTTAGTAACTTGAAACTATGATATAGGCATTTTCTAAAAGCTTGAATTACAAAGCCAATAGAGTATAAACAGCAGCAAAATATAATTATCAATTACATTATAGTACTTTTAAAACTTTTATGTAACAGGGATTTTAAAGTATGTACTAAATGTTAATTTTACCTAATAAAATGAGAAACCAAAAGCAACCAAAGTATTTTACCTGGTAAATATAGATGGCCAGAGTGGCGCAGTAGGCAAACCTGTCTCCATTGGCAGCACACACGTCCTTGTGCCACGGCTGACATCCCGCGGCCAGCAGTCCCACCTGCCTGACCTGGGACATGTTTGCCTTGAAAACCAAATTTGGAGAAATATCAGTCATTTTCATTATTCAAAAAACTTATTTATAGCTATCTTTATCAATCCTTATCTTTATGCCCTGAAAACAATATTTCTACTAGGACTATTGATCTCAGGGTATACTTTCAGAGAACGAGAGCTGAAATCCCCAAATGTCTAGAGACATCAAGGCATGTAATTCAAATGTGAAAAGCAAGAGATTAGAAAATGATCAATGACAAAGGACACAGGGCCGAGGACTGGGGATCCTAGAGGAGTGATGGGGAGCACAGTGAAACAGAAGGGGCAGATTCTAAGTAAAGGGCTCCAGTGCCACTGGAGAAGCTCCTCCACTGTTGCCAGATTTATGAAACTTCCAGAGAAATGGAAGCATCCAGAGTTCTGCGTAAAAGCTACCAATTTTTAAATACTGGTAATTCATTCAAAGCAGCAAATTCAAGGGTAAAACAATATTGGGAGGACTGTGGCCTCTGCCAGGGAACATCACTGTGTTTATAGTGACTCAGTGTCTTTGCACAAAGTATTTGCACAGGGCAGGTAGCCAAGCTGCGTTAACAATACTGCTCATTGTGAAGATGCGACAGAAGGAAGATGGAAACTACTGGTTACAAGATGTTGATGCGGCCAGTAGAAGACGGTGGAGTAAACAGGCAGCATCAGTCCGGCTGGGACTCAGCACGCAGGGATGGAGACCCAGCTCCGAGCCGGCCTAGAGCATGAGCTGGAGTCAGGCATCTAACCTCGTGTCTCTGTTCCTTCCATCTAAAAGAACCTTCTGAAAGAGGTTTTCCCTACCATTCCTCTCAGCTCCAGGGTTTCTGTGACTCTATGTGTAAACTTAGTTCTTCTAGGATGCTGGAGAATAGGAAGCCAAGAGTGAGGATGTTTATAAGTCTATGATCCTATTGAAAACCCAGATACAGGGGAAACACCAAAGCAAAAGCAAAAACAAAAAACATATTCTGAATATTACCCTATGTAGTTACTTCAAGAATGGCATTCAAGGGGCGCCTGGGTGGCTCAGTGGGTTAAAGCTTCTGCCTTCAGCTCAGGTCATAATCCCGGGGTCCTGGGATCAAGCCCTGCGTCGGGCTCTCTGCTCAGTGGGGAGCCTGCTTCCCCCTCTCTCTCTCTCTCCCTGCCTCTTTGCCTACTTGCAATCTCTGTCTGTCAAATAAATAAAATCTTTAAAAAAAAAAAAAAAAAGAAGGGCATTCAAGAATACATTAATTGATCCAAAAAAGCTTTTTCAAGGCAGAATCTAGATCATTATTTGGTGTCTTTTCTAATACGGTCAAAATATTGGTCTAAAAATGAGGACTCTCAACATGAGACAATCTTCACTTATACCACAAAGATAAACCTTGCAATTATCAATTTTTCACTGTTAATTTATATCCGATTAAAATACAGAAAAATAATAAATAGCAATTGTAACCTTAAAATATTTTTGAAAAATTAAGTAAATACCTAGCAGATATAATAAATTTGGGTCACACTGACTAACATACCAAGTCAATTTTTAGTCAATACTTTGTTTATACTGTTTAAAAGTTTTATATTATTTTAGTAGCAAAATGTTAATGCTTTAACACAACATGCAAAATATCATACATGAAACATTAATACATAAATATATATATAATCTGAACTATGACACAAGTCTAATAGGTAACTAATTATTCAATGTATCCCCAGGAACCATCCACCTCAACCTGCCTCTTCTCTCTCTACCCTGCCACCTGGTTTATTTTTATTTATTTATTTATTTTTATTAACATATAATGTATTATTTGTTCCAGGGGTACAGGTTGGTGATTCATCAGTCTTACACAACTCACAGTGCTCACCATAGCACATACCCTCCCTAGGGTCCATCACCCAGACACCCCAGCCCTCCCACACCCCTCCATTCCAGCAACCCTTAGTTTGTTTCCTGAGATTAAGAGCCCTTTATAGTTTGTCTCCCTCTCTGGTTTCGTCTTATTTTTCCCTCCCTTCCCCTATGATCCTTTGCCTTGTTTCTCAGATTCCTCAAATGATCTATGAAATCATATGATAATTATCTTTCTTTGATTGACTTATTTTGCTTAGCACAATACGCTTTATTCCATCCACATTGTTGCTAATGGCAAGATTTCATTTTTGATGGCTGCATAGTATTCCATTGAATATATATGCCACATCTTCTTTATCCATTCATCTGTTGATGGCCACCTGGGCTCTTTCCATAGCTTGGCTATTGTGGACATTGCTGCTCTAAACATTTGGGTGCACGTGTCCCTTTGGATCATTACATTTGTATCTTTGGGGTAAATACCAGTAGTGCAATAGCTGGGTCATAGGGTGGCTCTATTTTCAACTTTTTGAGGAAACTTCATACTGTTTTCCAGAGTGGCTGTACCAGCTTGCATTCCCACCAACAGTGTAGGAGGGGTCCCCTTTCTCCACATCCTCGCCAATACCTGTGGTTTCCTGACTGGTTGATGTTAGTCATTCTGATTGGTATGAGGTGGTATCTCATTGAGGTTTTGATTTACAGCCATACCACCCTGAACGCACCCAATCTTGTCTGCTCTCAGAAGCTAAGTAGGGTCGGGCCTGGTTAGTACTTGGATGGGACACCTAGTGGTTTAAAACAAGCTACTCTGAACCAGAGATACTTGGTACCATCATTAAAAAATACAGCAGTGTCTCTTTATTATCTGCTTCTTCTTCAGTATCAGTGGAGTCATGTACTGACCATAACACTGCGTTTCTCCTTTATTTTAATGCTCAGCAATTAGTCTAGTCAGTTACATCATCTCTTAATTTATTAATTAAATTTATCTTAATTTATTAAAAAGTTACTTTCTTGTGTCTTTTCTATTTCATTTTCCACCTTCTAGAAAAGATCCCTTCTTTCCTCTTTCTTCCCCAAATCTATTGTCATCTTTTTTTTTAATAAACTAAAAAGTTATTTGAAGTGAAAAATTCCATGTAACCGAACCGTGCTTCAGTCTTTGAGTGCTTAACTATAAAAGTCTTCTTGCCCCCTTCCCCCACCCCTGCCTCAGCACCTGCATTTCCTCAAGCACTAGCATTCCTGACAAATTTTTTAAATATAAGTATTTGTTTAAACTAGTAATGTTACATTACTTTTCACTGAAAATTATATTAATTCAACCACAGGATGAGTTGAATAGGCTTTTATAGTTTATCTCTGGAGTGTATGATTACTATTAATAAAGTCTGTGTGTAAGTGAAAATGGTTTCTGATTTATGTTTAAGTGAATTTTGAGCTCATAGCTGCGAAAGAAACATTTAAGCAAACAAGTAAAATGGAATCATTTTTAAAATTTTTACTTTCTGTTGTTTTTAAAATCTTTTTAAAACTTAATAAATTGTTTTTAAGAGCAGTGTTAGTTTCACAGCAAAACTGAGTGGAAATTAAGAGTTCCTACTCACTCCCTAACCCCCAGTTACACACAACCTCCCCCACTATCAATACCTCCCATCAGACTAGTACATTTGTTACAATGATGAACCTACATTGACCCAACATCATCACCCAGAGTCCACAGTCTGCATTATGGTTCACTCTTGGTGTTATTCATTCCATGGGTTTTGACAAATGTAGAAGGTCATATATCCACCATTTTGAAATAGACACGAGGCCCTAAAAATCCTCTATGTTCTGCCTATTGATCTCTTCCTCTCTCAATAACCCCTGGAAACCACTGATACTGTTATACTCTCCATAGTTTTGCCTTTTCCAGAATATTGTATCATTGTAATTATACAGTATGTAACCTTTTCAAATTGGCTTCTTTAACTTAGTAATATGCATTTAAGTTTCTTCTATGTATTTTCATGGCCTGATAGCTCTTTTTAGCAATAAAAAATATTCCCTTTTCTAGATGTACCACTGCTTATGTATCCATTCATCTATTGAAGGACATCTTGGTTGTTTTCAAGTTTTAACAGTTATGAAAAAGCTGCTATAAACATCCATGCACAGGTTTTTGTTTAAACATAAGTTTTCAATTCATTTAGGTAAATCACAAGGAATGGCAAAGGAGGTGATTACTGGATCCCAGTAATATATTTTATAAGAAATGATCAAACTGTCTTCTAAAGTGGCTGCACCATTTGCATTCCCACCAGAAATAAATCAGAGTTCCTGCTATTTCCCATCCTCACCAGCCTTTGGTGTTGTCAGTGTTTTGGAGAAGCCATTCTAATAGGGATGCAGTAGTAACTTACTATTGTTTCAATCTGTAATTCCCTATGTCGGACATCTTTCCATATACTTACAGGCCATCTACCTTCAGTGAAGGGTCTGTTCAAGTCTTTTAATTTGCTAGAGGGGCTCAAGAACTCAGATAAATATTTTACTGGATTACTTGTTTATTAAAAGAGGATATAACTCAGGAACAGCCAGATAGAAGAGGCACATTAAGGCAAGGGCTGTGGAAAGGGGCAAGGAGACTGTCTCAGACCACATCAACTGGAGAGCCCTCTGAACCCTTTCCTTTTGTGTTTTCCTGCAGGCTTCATTATAAAGGCATGATCGATTAAATCACTCTCCGCTGTCTATCTTTCAATATCTAACTCTTCTCCTCTCCCACCTTATGGTCAAGGGGTAGGATTAAAAGTTATAACCCTCTAATCATAGGTTGACTCCACCAGCAATCAGCCCCCTCCTCAGGTGCTTTCTAAAAGTCACCTTATTAGCATAACAAAAGACACTTAGGGCCCTCAACACTTGGGAAATGGGGTCATCTGAATGACTAAATATGTATTTCTTACAAATCACAATATCATTAAATGTTATTATTGATTCAATTTCTTTAAAATGTAGGCCTATTCAGATTCCATATTTCTTCCGTGAGTTTGGCAAATTGTATCTTTAAGACTTGGTCCATTTCATCTAGGTTACCAGATTTTGGGGTAGGAAATTGATGTAGCATTCCCATATCATCCTTTTAATGTCCACAGGTTATATAGCGATATCCCTTCTTTCATTATTGGTATTAGTATTATGTTCCTTCTCTCTTTTCTTCTTATTTACTCTAGCTAAAGTCTAATAGATTTTATTGATCTTTTCAAAGAAGAAGGTTTTAGCTTTGTTGATTTTCTCTACTGATTTTCTATTTTTGATTTCACTGATTTCTGATCTAAATTTTTATTATTTCTTTTCTTCTCCTTACTTTAGATTTAATTTGCTCTTCCTTTTCTAGTTTTCCAAAGTAGAAGCTTAGAAGATTAAATTTAGATTTTCCCTCTTTCCTGGTATAAATTTCCTCTAAGCACTGCTTTTGCTGCATCCCATAAGTTATGTTGTCGTGTTTTCAATCTCATTTAGTTCAAAATGCTATTTTTCTTTGATCCATGTGTTATTTAGAAGACTGTTGCTTAGTCTCTAAGTATTTGGGGACCTTCAAGTTACATTTCTGTTATCAGTTTCTAGTTTAATTCTGCTGATGTCTGAGAGAAGACCCTATATTATTTCTATACTTTTAAGACATTGAGATGGATTTTATGGCCCAAAATATGGTCTGTGAATGTTCCACGTGAGCTTGAGAAGAATGTGCAAGCAGCTGTTGCTGGAGGAAGGGTTCTATAGGTGCATCAGGTATAGTTGACTGGAGATGCTATATAGTTCAACTTCGCTCTTCCTGATTCTGTCTGGCAGATCTGTTCAGTCTGACAGAGCAGTAAAGTCTCCAACTATAATAGTGTGCTCATCTATTTCTCCTTGCACTTTTATCAATTCTTGCCTCGTGTATTACAATACTCTGCTATGAAGACACATACACATTAAGGACTACTGTGTCTTTTTGGAGTACTGACCCTTTCATCACTATGTAATATCCCTCTTTACCCTTGGTCTGAATTCTGCTCTGTCTGAATTTAACATACTTACACCCACTTCTTTTAATCAGTGTTAGCATGGTGTGTCTTTCTTCACCACTTTACTCTGAATCCATATATGTCTTAACATTTAATTTGAGTTATTTGTAGACAACATATAGTTGGGCCTCTGTCTTTTTATTAGTGCATTAGACCAGTGATGTTCAGGGTAATTATTGATACACTTGGATTAGTATCTACCCCATTTTTACTGTTTCAGTTTGTTCCTGTTTTTATCTTCCACACTTTTCCTTTCTTTTGTGGTTTCAACTGAGCACTTTATATGATCCATACTTTTTTCTTCTTCCTTAGCATATCAATCATGTCTCATTTAAACTTTTTGTGGGTGGGGGCGCCTGGGTGGCTCAGTGGGTTAAGCCGCTGCCTTCGGCTCAGGTCATGATCTCAGGGTCCTGGGATCGAGTCCCACATCGGGCTCTCTGCTCAGCAGGGAGCCTGCTTCCCTCTCTCTCTCTCTCTGCCTGCCTCTCCATCTACTTGTGATTCCTCTCTGTCAAATAAATAAATACAACCTTTAAAAAAAATTTTTGTGGGTGATTATCCTAGACATTATAATATAGATTTACAAGTAATCCAAGTCTACTTTCGAATCAACACCATATCGCTTCTCAGGTAGTGCAGACACCTTATAATAACCGAATATCCCTGAGTCCTCTTCCGTCCTTTGTACCACTGCTGTCACTCCGCTCACTTCCACATCGGCAACACAGCACATGGGTATGTATCTGTGCGAATGTATATATATGTGATTAAAGCATACGTAATTGGGGCACTGGCTGGCTCAGTCAGTTAAGCATCTGCCTTTAGCTCAGGTCATGATCCCAGAGTCGTGGGATCAAGCCCCACATTGGGCTCCCCGCTCGGCGGGAGACCTGCTTCTCTCTCTGCCTGATACTCCCCCTGCTTGTGTTCTCTCTCTCTCTCTCTCTAATAAATAAATGATATCTTAAAAAAAAAAAGCATACATAATCAAATCCATTGTTGTGTTTTTGTTTTAAACAAACTGTTCAAACTGTTAACAAGGTCACAATTAAGAAAAATGAAAAGTTTTATTTTACTTTTACTCATACATTCTCCAATACTCTTCCTTTGTTTATGCAGATCTGAGCTTTGGATCTATTATCACTTACCTTCTCTGAAAAACTTCTTTTAACATTTGTTGCAGGTCTACTGGCAACAAATTTCCAAATTTTTGTTTGTCTGAGAAAGTCTTCATTTCTCTTTCACTCATGAAAGATAATTTCACAGAGTATGGATTTCTTGGCTGGTATTTTATTTCTCTGAACACTCTAAATATTTCATTCATTCTCTTCTTGGTTTCATGGTTTCTGAGAAGTTGAATCCCGATTTTTATACTTGTTCCTCTGGTTTTTGTTTTTTGGGGTTTTTTTTCAAGATTTTCTTTCTTTCTTTCTTTCTTTTTTTTTTTTTTAGTTTGAATATGATTTGCCTAGGTATAGTTTTGTTGTTTTGTTTCTTGTTTTTTGCATTTAACATGTTCCATATTTCCTGGGTTTCCTGGGTCTGTGATTTGCTGTCTGACATTAATTTGGGGAAATCCTAAGTCACTGCTTCAACTGTCGCTTCTGTTGCTTTCTCTTTCTTCTTGTTTTGGTATTTCCAGTAGGTGTATGACACACCTTTTCAGTTGTCCCACAGCTCTTGGATATTCTATTCTGCTTTTTATTTCCCCATTCTTCTTTCTCTTTTCTTTTCCGATCTGGAAATCCCTACTGTCATATCTTCAAGCTAAGAAATTCCTTCCTCAGCCCTAACGAGTCTACTAATGAGCTCACTAGAGGCATTCGTCATTTGCTGGTGTTTCTGGTCTCTAGCATTTCTTTTCGATTCTTCTTAGAATTTCAATCTCTCTGCTTAAACTATCCATCTGTACTTGTATGTTGCCTAATTTTTAAATTAAAATCCTTAGCATATTAATTATAGTTTCTTCAAATTCTTGGTCTGATAATTCCAATGTTCTCTGCTCTAAAAGGTTGTAATAATTTGCCTTGTGACCTCACTTCTCTTAGAGATCTAAAAAGAGTGGTTGATTTTTCAGTTTGTTCAGCTTTTTATCATTTTAGGCCAGAGTGAGACTTCTTAGCTCCTTACCTGCCAGACTAGAAACTCCAAATCCCTCTGCTATGTATTAAAAATAAATAAGTTACTTCAAAATTCATTTTGTCAATGTATTTTTACTTTAATTATCAGTATACTTTGATTAACTACTTTTTAAAATTTACTACTTTTTAATTTCTAAGTGTAGAGAATATAAAAATTTCAATACTGTCATATAATTTGGTATGACCTTGCTTCTAAGCAGCTTTCACAAGTCTTACAAGATAACAACTTAATTCCTTTTTAAATTCAGAGTTGAATAATTTGTCCAAACCAGCCATCAAAGTAATAAGCAGGATAAAACAAAATGGAAATTTACTGTAAAGATCTATGATTTTGAATAAAATTTGAAAAAAATGTACATCATTAAATATATCAATACTATTGCATTTCTAAATCTTAATTAGGTATTTAAACGGGCAGTACTGGGCCACCTGGGCTCAGTCATTAAGCATCTGCCTTCAGCTCATCATGATCCCAAGGTCTTGTGATCGAGTCCTGCAAGGAGCCCCCTGCGCAGAGGGGAGTCTGCTTCTCCCCCTGTCCCTCTCCCCTGTTCATGCTCTCACTCTCTCTCTCGAGGAAAAATTAATAAAATCTTTAAAAAATACAAATAAAAAAGTAAATGGGCAGTATTTGAAATTTCCACATTATTTTTCAAAAGTATTATTAAAAACATATGTAACATGATGTAGCTTTTATTAAGTAATGTTTGTAATTGCTAAGGAGAAAAAAGAAACATCTGGAACATTTTGTTATTTTTGTAGTCAGCATGAATGGTTACATAACTAATGATCCTGCATTACTAAAAATGGAAGATGTTCAACTGCAGGTATATTCCAAAATATATGCCTTTTTAAAAACATAAATCCTAAAAAAACATGTCACATATTTGGTAAATAAGCATATATTAACTGAATGTTAATTATAGATTTCAGATAAATATTATGTACTTTTTTGTATCCTTACTTTAGAATAGGTTGCATTTTTAGGTGAATGATTTAAGAATTTCCACATCCATTCTAAGGATTTGTTGCTTCAGAAAAATATAATCTTACTGGCCCAGAAACAACATGCACACTTTAAAGACGAAGTACTAAGCCCCTGTGGTACACTGAATACTGTAGAGTTACAAAAGCTTTGGGAAGAAAAGTGTGAGCATTGTGTCACCCCACATATAAGTGACAGTGTTAGGAGCCTGGCAACAGCCTACTTGCAAAGACAATTTTTTGCAAACTCAATTTTTTGTTTCAATCTCATACAAAGCACCACACATACATTATAATTACAGTAAAGATGCTGTTCACATTAAGTATACGAAATTCTTTAAAAAACAAATGGTAAGAGTATATTTACATTAGATTTGTGTAATATTAAAGTTCACTTCTGAATATGCAAGAAAATGTTGATATGAAATAATCACAATGAATTTTAAAATACAGCTAGAGTTACAACACTGCCAAATGCAAAATTGTAAAACTAAGCTAAAATCAAGTTCATATGTATCTATAGAAATATATACCTATGCTATAAATATTAATTATATCAAAATAATGCTATCCTAATTTTGTACTAAAGATCAAACTCACACTTGTATGTGGTTTTTCAAATACTACATTTCTAAATTACAACTTTAACTAAAAAATCCAACTTATCTTTTCCTGTGAACTTTAAAAGAATACTCTATTCCCACCAACAGTGTAAGAGGGTTCCCCTTTTCCTGCATCCTCGCCAACATCTGTTGCACACTGAGTTACTGCTCTACTTCATGTAAAATGTACTAACGCCACAACCATACTTTCATTCACCCCATACAGTCCTTTGTACTATTATCAAATATGTTCTATCTATGGACATTATAAATCCCATGCTTCAATGTTATAACTTTGCTTTTAAATAAATTAGGAGAAAAAATTTCTATTGAAAAATTTGCTATGCTGAATGCTGATGATTACATGGGACATATAAGCACATACACATCATCTGAAAAATACAGGCTATACTTTTAGAAGAAATTGAAGTCCATATTCATGTGCCAGTTTTCATTATTTAGAATAGTATCTTTCATTCTCACCTGAATCTATGTAAGAACTGACTAAAACTTGAGAAGCTCAACCTCACAAAGACAACAATATTGTAATTTCAGGGTTGAACTGTATCTGTATACAGTAACAGCTGCTTCTGTACTCGGTCTCAGCCAGGAGTTCATTTATAAAGGCCGATGGTAGTATTAAAGGGCAGACTGGAGTCATGATGGAAAACAAGATTTTGAATTCCCATCATCTCTACGAACTACCCTTAGTCACTAAAGGAGCACCCAATTTTAGTGAAAAGCATTTCAGCAAGTTAGTATGCCCTCCCATTGAGAAATACATGGGCTATAATTGAAAAAAACACCCTTTGGTTCAACATCAAAAATGCATTTACCATTACATTTAAAGTGCACACACACAACACAAACACAGGGTCCTGGCACTGCAGTGTGTATGTGGTCTGGTGGGACTTATTAAACTCATAAGCTGGAATATTTCCATCATTGAGGGATAAGATTGAAATTCAGAATGACAAGCTACCCACTGGTTCTCAGTCTGTTCTCTGAGAACACTTCAGGGTCCCTAACACGACGATTATTCTCCGGAGTTTGCTATTAACCGGCTGCAGAGATGTTTACCAGTTTGTTTTAGAATTGGGGAGAAAAATTTTTTTTTAGGAAAAGCCCAAAGGCAGGAAGCTTTAAACTGCTGAGGAATTACAATTAAAAAGATAGGGGAAAGGAAGTAAAATACTGAGAAAATGTCTTTCATGGACGTGTGGAGGAGGGACCCCGTGGAAGCAAGGTAGGAGAGAAACGCACGCTTCCTATCTTTGGTATTGTTTGCCCTCTGACTCGACGGGGAGGAAAGCTGGAGACACTGCAGGAAGATACTCTGGCTCTTGGTTCCACTCATTAATAAAAAGAAAAGTCCAGCTGTGTAAGAAAAGAAAAATCCACAAAGTGCTTTCATTTAAATAATAAAGAAATCTTCCATTCAAAACGTGAAAATAATAAAAACGACATTGTATTGTTTTATGCTAAATCCATTTTGATTAGATGCACTTTTAAATAGCAGTTTTCTACTCTTTCTATAATAGATCAGAACAGCTATTTTCAAAATACTATATAAAAGTTGCCATGGTAACAATGCAAATCTTTTGAAACATAATTAATTGCCTAAAAATTCATCAGATAGAACATGGCACCTTTCTTCAGAAAATTTTTGCACTTTCTTTTACAATATTAATGTAATATATAGTATTATCATACACATCTTCTATTTCATTAAATGTTTTTCTTTATGTAAAATGACTATTAAAAGTATTGCTGTTTTTATACGTTAATCTCATTAACAAGAATCTATATTATATTTCAAGCCTGAAGACAATCTGAAAATATTAAGAATTCATGAAACAAGGACAGAAAAAAAAAATCTTTTCATCAATGTACGATTATGACTATATTTATATATTGTCTTCTTACCTCTGCTTTGGAATCTACCAAGTATTTTATTTACCCTCAAAATATTTCAATGCAAAAGTGTCTGCAACATAAATTACAAAGAAATACAGCTGCATGCGCAGGAAGCAGTAAAACCCACAGAAAATCATAATCACAACATAAATATATCTTACTCTTTGTAGTCCTTCATACCAATCATCTTGCTCAAACCAATTTGAAATGTAAGTCATCCAAGCCATAGAACGTTTCTACTTTAATCAAGGCAATTGGAAAGTCGGCATCAGAATAGTCAGCACCTAAAGTAACAATAATGGGTTTCAACCAAACAGCTTTACCAAAATCTGCCTTGTGAAATGTTGTTCAGTACATGAAGCTAGAAGCCCACAAACATTTCAGCTGAAACAGTTTTAATAATTTACAAATTGTAGTATCTGTAAAAATAATGCTATACCAGAAAATGTAAGCCTATACTCCAATAGGAAAGAAAAATCAAATAATCATTACATTGTATAGTACCAGCAAATGCTTTAGCAAACATTAGGCTTTCGGTTTTCATTCTAAAAAAATATTTGATTCAACTGTTGTAAGAAATAGACAAATTACATCTAAAAGTTACCAAGTTACAAATAAGGAATCCAGAGAAACCACAAAGCAACAGGGGGCAGGAAAGTAGTTCTATTTTCAACCTTAGGAGTTGGAGATAAAACCAGAAGAAAGCTTCTAGGTTAAAGGTGTACAACGACAAGGCCAAGTCTGTATTTCTGTTTGCTTCCATCTCTGCACTTGAGAGTTAAATCATTTTACCGTTAGCTGATTGCTAATAACCTAAGGGCCTCAAAAAGTTTGGAGACCCCACATCACTTCGTAGAGGGCTAATATGTTCCACAGAGAATCAAAATCACATGAATCTGGCTTCTTTTTCATTTTACTCACTGCTGGAAGATACTATTTACTAGCCACGCTAAATAAGAGACTTCCTGGTACCCTGGAGGATACGTGGACTTCAAATTATCCTCTAAGGTTCAGAAGGTTCACCCAACGTAGAGCAGCGAGCTCTGACCTTCCCCTCCTTAAACACATCAAACCATGACACCTCCGTGGAGAAAAAAGGAAAGAAGAGATAGAGTGGGGGAGGGGGGCTACGAAAAAGAAAAAGGAAATGTTTGGGTAATTTGAGTGTCTCATTCTTCGGATCCTAAACTAAGACAGCATTTGTTCCGGTGTAACAAAGGTACACTTCTAGGAAAGAATGTGGAAAGCACCACCATGGCTGACTGAAAACAGCCTTATTTCTAAAAATTTATCAGATGGAACATGGCACTCTTCTTCAAACTAATTCTTCTCTCTTTTTTTCCAGAAATAGTTTCCAGTATCTGCTTGAAGCCTCAGGTCAAAATGTTTGGGAACAGGCTCTCACTTCCACAGGAAGTTGTAGGGCTGACATAATCTCTAGTTATATTTGTTTATATCTGATTACTCCTGATTCTGGACCCTTTCAACCACCTCGGAACACTCTTCACTTCCTCCTGCATTCCCCATTTCGGTGACTATCGTTATGCTCAGAGGGTGACCTGAGGTAACAGCAGGCCATCTCCACCTCTTCCGTCACCTTCCCCTCCCTGTTCCACTATAGTCATCACCAAGTCTTCCCAAACGATCTTTAAAATACCTCTTCAAAAGGCCCTTCTCTCCATCTCTCATGTCAATGTTTTAGTGAAACCCCTCATCATGTCTGGGATGAAGAAATAAAATAGTTCCGTCACTCATACCCCTGCTTGCACTGCTATTCCTGAACATGTTCTGTACCATCGCCACTTTGTGCCTGTTAGTTTCTAAATGCTTTTGCCTGAGCTCTCCTTCCCCTTTTGCTGTGAATAATGAGATCTGCCACTTTTATGGTCTTCTAAGACACAATTTAAAAATGCTCCTTCTTTGAAGACTCTCAAATGCACCAAATTCCTCATCTGCTTGCATTTACATATCTGCAAGGATTAGATACTGATTACTTGCCTAGATACAAACTATGAGTTCCCCAAGGCAGAGGAACTTGCCTTATTTGTCTTTGTATAGAAAATACAAAATGTTTGTTCGGTGAATTGACACTCACAGCCCTAGAAGTCTGCCAACTAATGGCAGTTCACATGAAGTAAACTTACATATTTCTGAAATCTGGAAAGGGTCTAAAGAAAGGTATCCAAGTGACAGCAACATACTCACCAGCAAATGAAATGGACTACTATTCAATTCCTTATAGGGAAATGGCTAATCAAATCATTTAAGACATTTAAGCATAAAATTAAATGCCAACTTGAATTGGTAAAATTATTTTATAATCATATCAGACTCAAGAATATTTATTATATCATTTTAAATACAATGTATTTAAAGTGAATACCTTGTTCCAAGGGCACACAATAGTTCGATGCTTTATTTTGTGATATTTTTCCATGAGCACTATTTACCATATTTATAAGAATTAAGAAAAGTAAAATATCTCATGTAATCCCAGATGAAATACTACCTTGCATAAGGATACATACTTCCAGATGGTAGTCAGATGTTTTGAGGATCTGAGAATGAATAGAATCTGGTTCATTTAGTGTAAGAACAACAGTTTTCAACTCACACATCTGCCTGATGGGTTAGGACTGTCTGGAGGGCAGAGCTAAGGCCTGTAGCTGACCTCAGAGGGGAAGCATGTCATGATCACTGTGCAGTAACTGAGGCAGGAAGAAGACAGTCACAGTGGCACTTAGTCCATAGATTTTTTTTATCTGGGCATTAGTTCATGGGGTCTAATTGACTAATTTTTGCTAAAATCACAAATTTAACTTAATTCAGAGTCAGAAAGTCCTTACTACCTCTATGACTAGTGATGGAAGGAAACAATAATCAAAGGGACACGTCAGGTTAAAGAAAATAAAGAGAATGAAGTAAATATTGTATATAGTCAGAAAACTTCCTGCAGGCATTCATATCCAAACACACAAGGAATCTGAAGTTTGATTATCAGTTCTGACTTTTTTATATCTCTCTCTGTATCCATCTGTTTGCCATGACCCTGTCATGGGCAGACTATAAACCACCGCCTATTGCCTTTGGACTTGCCCTGTGACTTGTTTTTCTCAGTGATACGTGGGCAGAAATCAGATTATTCCAGTTCTAAGCTTGGTTAAAGGGCTTATTTCCATTCATACCCTTGTGCCTCAGCCATCAATGCAAGAACATTCCAGGGCTACCCTGCTGGTCAAAGAAGGACAAGAGACACCGGGAGAAGAGCTGCCACAGATCTAAGTGAGAAGCAGAACCACTTGGCTCAGCCAAACCTGTTATATATTTTTTATACTTTATATAAAAAATACTTTATAAAAATACTTTATAAAAAATACTTATTTTTTATACTAGGTATATATATTTTATATACCTAGTATTATACTTGTGAGCATGATAAATGGTTAATGTTGTATTTTGCTGGGTTTTGGAGTGGTTGATAACAAAATGTATTTGTGGCAATAGCTAACTGACACATTACCTCTTGAGTACAAGACAAGAGGCACTCTCCAGGGAGATCAGTTGATGAAATCAATATTCTCTCCTTACCTACATGAGGAAATTGGGGTCTACTGACAGTAGGAAATAAGCAAGATTTATTGAGTTATGCTTATGTCCTTAGCAAAACAGTTTTAAAAGATAGGATTTTTTAAATGAATCAAATATAGCAAGACATATTTATATAAGGAATCTGAGTTATCTCACATTCTTTTTCAAATTCTAAAAATCATTGAGAAACAGTTGAGTTTTTCTTTTCATAAGAGAAAAGTAATCAGCACATTTTGTATGATCCATTCATGTGCATGTGATGTTCCCATTTTGCGAGGACTCTCTCTTTTCAGAAGTTGCTTTATGATTCTTTAGAATTAGACAGAATGGTGAGGACCAAGTAGGAGATATAGCAATTTTAAGTAAAGTAGGGCCTGCTCTCTTTCTGAGAAGCTGGTCATATCGGGCAGTCATCAACATCCTACTATAAATATGGGGATTAAAATCAAGATGCAGGGGCGCCTGGGTGGCTCAGCGGGTTAAGCCTCTGCCTTCGGCTCAGGTCATGATCCCAAGGTCCTGGGATCGAGCCCTGCATCAGGCTCTCTGCTCGACAGGGAGCCTGCTTCCTCCTCTCTCTCTGCCTGCCTCTCTGCCTGCTTGTGATCTCTGTCAAATTTTTTAAAATAATAATAATAAATAAATAAATAAATAAAATAAAATCAAGACCCATGTCAGTAGTCCCTGGTCTAAAAATGAAAGTACTGTAAGTTCTCTGGTTGTGATTTTATGTGAACCTAATTGTGCCACATCCTGAAATGTTTATTTCTGCTTTCTTCTGCCTATGTTGATAATGTTTTCTTTTACTCATGCCTATTTAAAATCCTAAACAGAGTAAAATGACACGTTCTGCCTATCCTAATGTTTGAGCTCTGTGAGGTCTATTTTGATTCTACATTTAGATTTTTCCATCCAGTTTTACCTGATATCTTAGACCAAGATACTGGCTTCATCCTCTGAAATTGTGTTTGCAAGCCATCTTTTCTGTACAGAATTCATCCCTTACCTACTGTACTCTTACCTACTGTACTATCCGCAGTTCCTACACTCACTCTCTTAGTCAGTCCCCATCTCTGCTGTCTTATGAGACAGAAATTATAGTTTAAGCTTCCTAACAAACTAAGTAAACATGTGAGATAAGCACAGACCATTGCTTATTCCAACAGGGTAGAATGAAGTATAAAATAAATGGCATTGCTCACAATTACTCTCTTTCATTTGCCTATATCTGCCCTGCCTAAAGTCATGGTAGGATAGGTTAGGGGAGAGGATGGGGGTTGGAAAGACTCAGGATATGCACACAGGCCTCGTGTAAGGGCCTCAAGATGACCGTGATCGGGGACCATCTGTCTGCTCTCCTTACTATGAACAGATACTCTTGAGGCATCTGTCAGTGAAGGGCAGATGACAGAAGCATTACCTCAGACAATCTGGGGGAGCCGGCCATCCCAACCAGATTACAATTCTACATAAAAATGTCAAGAGGAAGTCTGAGTTAGAGAGCAGACACAAAGTTTACCCGGTGTGCTTACCCGGTGTGCTCCGAAACCTCAGAATGATTCTATAAACTGAAAAGACTGCTACTTACAAGACCCTGGCTTCCAGCAACAGCAGAAAAGTATGTACACACACACACACACAGACACACACACACACACACACACACACACACACATACTTGCATGCATATCTCTAATTCTATTACGCACAACTAGAAAATCTGGATAAAAATATGTAAAATCTCAAACCAAAAAAGAACCCCAAGAGAAGTTCAAAGGGTCTACCCAGGCACTTTTTCTTTGGCAGTAGTGGCAGGGTGTGGGGCGGGGGCAGGGAATTCTACTTATTCCCCAATAAGATCTGCCTATGAAAGTAGTAGCTAAAATACTGAAAAGTTATGGAGAGCTTCAGTATTTCCATGGGGCCTGAGGGGGAAAAAAGCCTGGAATTCAGATGCTGACAAAGAAAGAAGTGATGTAACATTGGTGTCCTTTCAGTGAGAGCTACCTGGGTCTACATTTTAAGATAAAGACTGAAATAGAATGAGACTGTCCCTTACAAGGACTGAGGCTCAGCTTCAGATAAATTCAATGACAGGATTTGGTTGGTCTTCCCTATCCTACTGCTTTCTAAAATCAAAAGTTTATGTTCTCTCTGGAGTAAGATCACATTAAATTTTCAGGCTGGAAAGTAGTCAAAGAAATTCCAGAGAGCAACAGGCCCCTCTCTGAAGAGAGAGAACATACTAATAGTTTCACCATTGACAAGGCAAGGGAGAAAGATGTGATTGTCACAAAAGCAGGTAAGAAAACCAAATCAGATAAAATGTAAGTAATTCCCCAAAGGCCAAAGTGAACTAGAGCATCAGTTTAAGAATGACTAGATGCAAGTTGGGTTTGCACTCAGTTGTGAGATCTTCTCCACGGGCCTCAACTGGGTACTTAGGAGAAAGACTGGGGGCAAATCAGACATGGTCCCCCTCAGTGGCTCAGACACGCAGGAAGCAACTGGCTGTAGGGAGCTGACAGGCATGAAACACTACATATGTGCATGATTCCTCTCATACAAAACAAATCCTTCAACTACTAGGAGAGAGAAAACAAACACCCTCACTGCCAGGGACAATGGGGGAAGAGAAAAAGCAAATCTTATCTGTCTCCAGGAAGAGACAGAAAGTCCTCCTTCCTGACTCCAGGTACTTCTGTGAGAAGGGAAGAAGCAAAAGCTGTCTGTCCCTGCGCAGTGGGCAGGAAGGCATCTCAGACTCCCAGCCAGTACCAAAACAAAGCACAGATCTGCCACTGATTGAGGAGATTCAACAAAATGGTCTCCTACTCAACACCCACCATAAATACAAAGCATAGTTTGGCTGCCCCAGAAAAGGCTTCGGGAGGAAAAGACACAAATCTCCTCTAAGAACCAGATTCCCCCAATCTGGGAGATAAAAATCGTAATACAGTCATACACTGGCATACAGTAATTAAAATGAACTATGCACAACAAAATGGATAAACCCTAAATGTAGTAAGAATTCAAAGTCAAACATGAAAGTCAAATATACATATTGCATGATTCTATCTATAAAAAGCTTAAACACAAGCAAAACTAATCTACACTATTAGAAGTTATGAGAGAATTTTCTTCAGGCAGAAGGAAGTAGTGACAGGAAGCAGCCATGAGAGGGATTTCTAGAAAGCTTACAATCTTTCTTTTATGCTAATTATGCTAATGAGCACATTTTGCTGGTACAAAACACTAAACTGCACATTTCTGCTGTCAGGTATATAATCTAAATTTTAAAAATTACACACTAAAAATCCACAGCAGTGTTTTCTAATACTAACACAATTAAAAGGGGGAAAAACCCAAAATGAACTTGTCCATATACAGATACCGTATAATTGGATTCTGTTGGTAATTTCACTTGGACACTTTATTTCTTAGAGTTTTCAGCTTCACTTGCCACTCCCAGCCATCATATTTCGGGACACATTAGCTTAAGTCTCTCTCTTGAGATATGGCACTAATACCTCTTAATCCACAAAGTATTTTCAAAAGCAGTGACAGGGACAAGCAGATGAGGAAGATGGACACAAAGAATGAACTCACAGCAAGAAATGAGGCAAAACTGATCTACCTTGAAAAGCTGAAAAGGACCAAGGTGGACTACATTAGGATGCATGTTTGGCGATCCAAAAGGAATACTAAGAGGGAATGTGATGATTGCCATGACAGTCCAAGTGGTACCATGAATGTCACGCCCACGACACACCCTCTCTCCCCTTAATTTCTGTTATCCCACCAGGAATGTGCACCTGAGCAGATCTCCACAAGCACATTCCAACGTGCCTAAAGAGATCCATAGAGTCAGAGAGTTCCAACCCAAGCATTTCATGCTTCACCAGACCTTCAAAGCATTAAACAACCACATCCAAAGAAACACTGAAAACTCAAATTCCAAAATAATCTCAAAGCTCACCCTTGAACACATCAGTACTGCTCACAGTACTCCCAACTTTTAATGATTCTAATCATTCATAATGAAGTGATAAATCATATAGTATACTTCTCTTTAGCTTAGGTCACTTAGTGTTTTTAATGTGTAGTTATAAACAAAATAGATGAAAGTGTAGTATTTTTAATCAGAGAAGAGAATATATACAAAATTAAAATAAAATGGACACTCTAAGACTAAACGACACCATATCTGAAATTCAGATCTCAGTGGATGATTTTATTGATAGACTGAATACGGCAGAAGTCAGTATCAGTGCAGTGGTATCAGTAACTAGCACATGGCAAAACTAATAGAGAAAAGAAAGAGTGAATAAAACAGAGAACAAGAAAGAGACAGGAGATGCTGAAAAGTTACACAGAGATGGAATGGGAGTCTCCAAGGGGGAAGAAACATAACAGAACCTATACTCAAAGAGAAAAAGAATGAGAAATTTCCAAAATTGATTTTAAAAAATCAAGTTCCTAGAGCTCACCAAATCCTGAGCAAGGTAAGTTAAAGCAGAACTACATCTAGGAATACCACAGTTAAGATGCTGAAAATGATGGCCAAAGGAAAAAAATCTTTGACGTGGTCACAATATTGTCAAAGATCAATCAAAATAACAAAAGTCAAAAGATAATGGAATGACATTTTTAAAGTTAGGAGGGAAAAAAAAATAACCACACACCTAGAATGCTACTATACCCAGTGAAAATACAGCTGGAGGCAAAAATTATGATATTTTCATACACACAAAAACTAAGGAATTTATTACCAGCAGGCTGGAACTAAAAAAACATTAAAGGGAGTTCTTCAAGCAGGAGGAACATGGTCCCAGGCAGAAAGATGAAAATGCTGGCAGTAAGTAAGATCATCAGAAAAAGGACATATGTGGTTAAATAGAAGTAGATACTAACTATACAATAATTGCAATGTCTTCTGAAGTTTAAAATATTTGTAACATTAACATATGCAAACAGTAACACAAAACGTTAGAGCAGATTAAATGGAGTTAGGATCCATGAAGAGGTAAAAGTAATCACTTCTATTAAATGGTTAAAAGTTAAAGTTACATATTAGAATTTCCAGTATAACTACAAAAAAAAAAAAGTATTAAGTGAATCAAAGGAAAATGTAATTAGTAAAAAATTTGTGAAGAAGAAAACAGAAGTTTGTACATGTAAATCAAATTATAACACCTATACACCAAATGAGAAATGGATTAAAGTTACAAGTAAAAGTAAAATTGGCACTCTCCACTAGAAAGCTCAACCATATACGCTTTATAGGAGTCACACTTTACTGGCAAGTTATAGGATGGTTGAAAGTCAAAAGCAGTAAATTATTTACTAGAAAACTATTAACCAAATGAAAGCTCTTATAGTTGTATCAATAAAAAATAAATTTTAAGGCAAGAAATATTACTAGAGAGACAGAGGGATGTTACTGAAGAATAAAGGGGGATCTGACTAAATGATACGGCGGTTCTGAAACTGCTCCCGCATGACAGGACGTGCAAACGTATAAAGTGAGAATGACAGAATTGAAGGAGAAATATACAGATCTATAATCATAATGGGAAACTTGAAGTAATAAATCTCAATATCTGCTAGAAGAGGAAATCCTGTAGAAGTGGGAAGGACCCGAACATAGTCAATAAAATCGGCCCAACGGACGTATACAGACTACTGTACGTAACAATGACAGAGTTCCCATTCTTTCCAAAGATAAGCCACCTGCTGAACCATAAGGAAAACCTCGCCAAACTCCTAAATATTGGGATTCTTTGAGTATATTTTCTGGTCACAATGGAATGAAGTCTGAGATTAATAAAAGAAAGATGAGTAGACAATCCATGGCTGTCTGGCAATTAAATAATGCACTTCTAAATAATCCTTGGTTCAGAGAGGTAAAAATGGAAGTTAGAAAATATTTAACATTAGATAGCAAAGCCACACAAATACAAATTTGTGTGTTATAGCTAAAGCAATGCTTGGAGGTGAAGGGCTAAACCCTTCATTATATTTTTCTAACAGAAAATGGGAAAGGAGTAACTCAAAGTTTTACCGAGAAATTCAAAGATTTAACTTTCTATCTCAAAAAGCTATGAAAAAATTAAAAATGCAGGAAAAGGAAATAACTCTGAAAAGAGGAGAAAGCATATTTATATTTATAAACATATAGTAGAGAAAATCTTCTAAAACAAATGCTGGTTCCCTTAGGTCAACTTTTAAAAGACTTATCAAGAAAAAAAAAAAAACAGAAAAAGTAAAAATATCAGTAAGTAAAAATATCAATATCAGGAATAAAAAAAGATATCACTGTAGGAAATACTGACAACCAAAAAAGAGTAAGAGACTATTATGAACACATGTGCAGCAATATAAAAGATAAACTTGAATGAATGGATAAATTCTCCAAAAAACACAAATTACCGAAGTTGATGAAAGAATGAGAAAATCTAAGAAGCAGGAATATGAGTCTACAATTAAAACTTTCCCACAGACTATTTCTCAGGCCCAGATGGTTTCACTGGCAAATTTTTGCAAATATTTACAGAAGATCTTTTACACAAACTCTTCGAGAATATAGTAAAAGGAATAACTTATTAATTTTTTACACACTGCCAAAACCTAAAAAAGATTTTAAAAGAGAGGGAACTACAGAGCAATCACTCTCAGAAATTAAATATAAAAATCCCAAACAAAAGAGTAAAAACATAACATGTTAATGGATAATAAGATTTACTACTATAAAGATGTAAATTGCCTCAAAATTAATCTACAGATTCAATACAGTCACAATCAAAATTCCAGCATGTGGGGTGCCTGAGTGGCTCAGTGGGGTAAGCCTCTGCCTTCAGCTCAGGTCAGGACCTCAGGGTCCTGGGATAGAGCACTGCATCAGGCTCTCTGCTCAGTGGGAAGCCTGCTTCCATGCCCCATCCCTCACCCCAGCCTCTCTGCCTACTTGTGATCTCTGTCAAATAAATAAATAAAATCTTAAAAAAAAAAAATCCCAGCATGTTTTGTTTTCCATGAGTGTTGTTTAAATTAACAAGATAATTCTAAAATTTACATGGATATGTAAATGGCCAAGAAAAGTCAAGGCAGTGTTGAATAAGGCTGAAGGTTTACACTATTAGCTAAAACACTTCTTATAAAGCTATCATAATTAAGCCCCGCATGGGGTTCTCTGCTCGGTGGGGAGCCTGCTTCCCCCTCTCTCTCTGCCTGCCTCTCTGCCTACTTGTGATCTCTCTATGAAATAAATAAATAAAATCTTAAAAAAAAAAAAAAGTAAAAGTTAGCCAGAGAGTGGGAGAAAATATTAACAATACAAATATTTTTTAAAAACTCATCTACCACTAAAAAACAAAAACAAAAAAAGACTGGCAAGCCAATAGAAAAATGAACATAAGACTTTGGACAAGAGACAAAAGAACTTCAAAATCACAAAAAGAGGGCAATGAACATATGAAAATTGTCCATTATTACTGCAGGTTAAAACCACAAAGAGATACTGCTACATTTCCAACAGAAGGGCTAAAATGAACAATAGCACAGGTTGGCAAGGCTGCGGAATAATTGAAACTCATATGCTGCTCCTGGGAATGTAAATTGAAACAAACAGTCTGAACAACTCATTGGCAGGATCCTCTAAGGCTGTGAACAAATATACACCATATGACCCAGCCTTTCACTCCTAAGTGTTAGCCAACAGCAATGGGTATTATGGGTATCTATGGCCACCAAAGACCTGTATTATAATGTTCAGAGCACCTCTATCACAGGACCAAAGCGGAAACGGCTCAGGTCTATGGTAACAGCAGAATGGATAAATAACTGGTGTGTTCGTACAACGGAAGGGGTTGCAATAATGAGAATGAATGGCAACAGCTCCAGGCAACCTGTAGAGACGAGTCTCACAAACACAATGCTGATCGAAATGAGCTAGACGCAAAGATAATATTATGATCATATTACTCCGTTTACATAAAGCACAAAAACAGACAATATTCACCTATTCTGCAAGAGGTCAGGACAGAGGTTAACCTTGGTGGAGGTTGTGAATGATGGTAACATTCTGTTTATCCTTACGAAAATCTATAATCTAAAAAAAATTCAGAGAAGAATTGTCTCTGGATGATAGGCTTCTTTGAATCCTAGTTATCACAGCCAGAAAGTTCTTTTTAATGAATCCTCATATCCTGAAAGTTTGACCAAGGTTCCTAACTGGAATCTCTAAATTGATCTAGTCTAAAAATAAAAAATGACTTGCACTACAGCAATTTAAGAGGTCTAAGACGTCCAGTACATGTTACGGTGTATCATAGATAAAATATTTTAGTTTTTTTAGACTACCTAATGGAATTCCAGGTTAACTGCTATATACTAATTTGATTTTCTAAGAAAACCTATTTTGAGCAGTTTCTTAAATATACTATATTTCTAAGATACATAAATGTGGTCTCTGTCAAAATTCAAAGAAAAACATTTCCCGTTTTTACGAAAGTGATTCTTTTTATGAAAGTGGACACAGCAGGAAGATTATTATCAACTGTTCAAAATATCTGTATTTTTAGATAAGACTGTATTTCTCTGTATATACGTCATCTTTGCCTTTGCTATTTCATAACACCTAGAACAAAAGATAAATGAATTCAAAATGTCCTTGGAAAAACATCTCATAAAATGCAGATGAACCGCTATTAGAGAAAATTTTTTGAGAAAGAGAAGAAAGTGTATTACTAAACTCTATTTGCCCAGATTCTGGACGGTGAAATGCACCTGGTATGCACTGTCTACCTGAAGAGCAGGGGTGTGCCGTCTGCAGCAGGGGTGAATGATGTCCCCACCTGTATCTGAATGATGAAGGCAGAAGCTCCAAGAGATACCCTCCATCATCATATGGGGGTTCCCCTCAAGGAACAGCGCAACAGCAGACCCCTGAAAACGAGAGCTAGCCCTCTGAAAGCCTCTTGGACTTCATACCTCCAGCCTTTTTTCTTTTTCCTGTGTGAGAGAAACAGACTTCTATCTTGCTTAAGCCCCCATGATTTTGCATTTCTTTATTACATTTGAACAAACCTTGGGTAGGCTCTTAGCCTGCATCATTCCAAAGTTATATTTTAGAAAGCAGAATTCATCAATAATGCCCATTGGTTATAACCTTCTTAATCGTCTTTAAGTAGAAGTAACTCCCAGGCTTTCATCAGCACAGGCAGGTACTATGATTAAAATTCAGTCACTACTGTCCACCCTGCTACAACAGGCAGAGCTGGGGTTTCCCTATTTTCCTGTCCCGAATGTATCTCTGGGCAACCACCTCATACTCAACGAAAAGCAACTCTATCCATGTGTATCTGCTGTATCACGTTACTCCATTCCTTTCATCAAATATTGAGTGGGTGTTTATCATAACTAGGCACTAATGCTGGTTACGAAAGATGCAAAGATGACAAGAAACAAACAGGGACAAGAAAGCCCTGCTCCAAGAAGCTACAGCATCAGGAGAGCCAGATGCAGCCCATGACTGCTTGTTGTCTAACCAACAACATTTCCGCCTCTCTCCTCCCCTACCCACAGAAACCCAGAATACTCACGTGCAGGTGAGGACCAGGCTTCTCCTATTGCTAGGAGGTGAATGATGCTGGTCTAAACCAGCCGTACTAATATCATCCCCCGGGATAATCACTGCACTAAGTGTGGGCATGTGACTCAATTTCAGCGGATGAAATGTAAGCAGCGTTCTCGATGTCCTTCTCCCTCTGCCACTTTGGACCGGGACACTGGCGTGCTGCTGTTGCTGCAGGAGCTATCTTGAATCCATGACATAAAGGCCAAGAAAACTCCAGAAATGTTGCAATGCTAACACTGTGACGCACCATCTTCAGTCACTTGTTCTACATTTTTTTAAATCTCTCTTGAAGTCACTGGTTTTCTGTTATTTACATTTCACTTCTTTTCTGAGAGACACAAATCAATGTATGAGACAATTTTCAGTAGCTGCTCTTTTTAAAAATAAATTTTATTTATTTATCTGACAGAGAGAGACACAGCAAAAGAGGGAAAACAGGCTGAGGGAATGGAAGAGGTAGAAACAGGGCTCCTGCAGAGCAGGGAGCCCCACGCGGGGCTCGATCCCAAGACCCTGGGGATCATGACCTGAGCAAAGGCAGACATTTAATGACTGCGCCACACATGTGCCCCAGTAGCTGCTTTAATAGAGAATGAGCAAGGGTTTATAGGAGTGAAAAGACAAATCTGCTTTAAGTGCTTAATAAGGCTGTCCAAAAAGAGAGAGAGAAGGGGAGAGAGAGATGTGAACTTTCATTGAAAAATTATTTTTCTATGCCTAAAGAATCATGGTACCTGAGGAAAACAGTGACTTGTCTGCCAGACAAGAAGGCAAAGATATAATGATGGAAAATCATGTAGATCAGGGTGAGGACTGTGGATTTTATTTTCCATGGGACAGGGAGTCCTTGAAGCAGTTTAAGCAGGGTGATAATGATATCAGATTTCCCGATTTACAAATATTACCCTGGCACTCAGAGTACAAGACTCGTGGGCAACAGGGCAGCAAAACATACAGAAGTAGGTGACAAACGATAAGGCTGAACTGTTAGCCTGTGGGAAGTGAGCACCAGGGAGGACCCCGGGAAGACTGTTTCTCAGCTGGCTGGCCAAAGGACAGAGGCTGTTAGGAGGGGGACAGGCCCCGGGTAAAGCTCTACTGAGATATACTGACTCTGAGTGTGTGCAGGACATGTGGGTAGCTAGGCCTCCAATAAAAGAATAAAGATCAGGAACCAAAAAATGAAAACCAGCTACAGGCAGGCATAGAGAATACTTACATTACTGATAATCATTCCTAGGTTCTATTCTTCTGATATTAATGCATTACTTAATTAATCTGCATTTCATTACCTACATATTATAAAGTCCACAACGATTAAAATGTAAGCATAGCTAGAGAGACAAATAGCTAAATATAAGTTTAATTAAAACTTGTTATACTTTCAAATTCCAACTGAGGAGTGTTGTCCTCCCAGGCTTCAAGGTTCAAAGCCCTATTTTGTTCACAGCTCAGTCTGCCCGAAGTCTCCGTGTTTTAGAGGCATAAGAGGTGTTCCAGCATTTCTCGTGGCTTCCATCAGTGTCTCGTGACTTCCCTTTAAACACGGCAGTGAGGGCGCCTGGGTGGCTCAGTGGGTTGGGCCGCTGCCTTCGGCTCGGGTCATGGTCTCGGGGTCCTGGGATCGAGTCCCGCATCGGGCTCTCTGCTCAGCAGGGAGCCTGCTTCCTCCTCTCTCTCTGCCTGCCTCTCTGCCTACTTGTGATCTCTGTCTGTCAAATAAATAAATAAAATCTTTAAAAAAAAAAAAAAAATAAAAAAAAAAAATAAACACGGCAGTGAACATCTGTTGTCTGCCTCCCCATCGTCTTCCTTCCTTTCTTTCAGAAATAGCTCTGCAGTTTTGTCCGGTGATCCCCAAACATCTGCTTTGGTCCAGGTTTAAGTGGAAGCCCCGTCTGAACTCGAGCAGGTGGTTCCAATTTACACTAACCACTTCCTGGGCCGTGGTGATGGTTCAGTGACAGGAACACAGCTTAACTGTGTCTAAGCATGAAACAGGGCTTTTGTAAGCACTACTCCATCCTCTGTCCACATGAGAGCCACAGTGAGCCTGAAATGAGAGCCAAGGCAACCATCGGGCTCTCAAGAGAAGCGATCTAGAACCGCTGGAGACTACTACCTAGAGTGTGAGAAAAGCCAGCACAGGAGACAGGGACTGAGTCACAAGGACAGTAAATGACACGCGCACGCTACCTAACTTTAGACTTTTAGTTACATGAATAGCAATACCTGTGGCATTTTCTGTTGCTGAAATGGAAAGAATTCTAACTGGCTCTTATAAGATCATAGAAAACACACACACCAAAAAGCCTTCACAGGAGTGCTCAAAACAACGTCTCGCAACATTCCAAGGGGAAATCCCAGTATATACCAAAGTTCTCTAATTCTGTCTTAGGTACTAGTGTCCTAGTAGGTCATCCACAGTACTGTTAGAAAGTTAAAACGTCTTTCTCCCCAAAGTATGTCTAAATGAACACTACTGCTGCCTCACTAGCTGTCCCCCATTCAGATCTGCGTCACTCAGACGATCCCGTGTCATGGGAGCCGGAGCACTGCCTGTCACTCCCTTCACGCACTTCTTCGTGTCCACTCCACTCCATCTACGACCTCTACTATTCCTACTCAGCAACTACAAAAACAACAAACAAAAACCCCCCCACAAAACCCAGCTACTAGAAAAGAAATATTGGACATAAGAGAGTACCACTATACTCCGGGAAGTGTAACTCTTTAATTATATATTACAAATGGAAGGAAAAAGCACAAAAATATTTGTATTTTTTAATGTATTTCCTCCATCCATTTAGTCAGGGTGGAGAGGAAAAAAGTCCATCTCAGGACAAAAGAACCACACTAGGAAATGAAAAGCATGCTAGATGATGGCAATTAGGTCAGGATATTGACCTAAGTTTTGGTTTTGTTGAGATTTTTATATTGATCAAATAGTGATGTAATTGATCCACTGTTCAAGAAGACAGAGACTGGGCTCGCAGCAATCTGCATATTGTCTTTTGAGTCTCCTTTACAGGCATCCTCTCATTCAAGAATAAGAATGAGGATACTATCAGCTAAGATAAAAAGGCTCTGGGATGAGATAGTCAAAACAACGATCGTAAAGAAACTGAAAGGCAAGAGCAGAAGAGAGATCCACATCAAAGAGCCCTAAAAGGCAGAATTCGAAACAAAACAAAACAAAACTTGTATTAGTGATTTCAGAAAACAAGTAAAAAACCTCAAAAGCATTATGGGAAGTGATGCCTGGGTGGCTCAGTCGGCTAAGCATCTGCCTTCAGCTCAGGTCATGACCCCAGGGTCCTGGCATCTAGTCCCACACCAGGCTCCCTGCTGAGCGGGGAGTCTGCTTCTCCCTCTGCCTGCTGCTCCCCCTGCTTGTGCTTTCCTCTCTCTCTGTCTGACATATTAATAAATTCTTAAAAAAAAATTATAGGAAACAGAAAGATTTTTTTTAATTAGAGAGAAAAGGAAACATACCAGTATACAGGAGATGAAAACCCAAACTACATATTATAAACACGTTTAGAGATGACTCAAGCACAAGTGAAATAACAGAAATAAAAGCAACAACCCAATAAGTAGCCAAAGCAACACTACTTGAACTGAAAAAGACCCTGATTAGAGAGGAATCCTGATTAGGACCCTGAAAGTAGTCTTATTTCAAGCAAAATACATTTTTCAAAAAGATCCATACATAGGTATAAGGCAAATTCAGGGATTAATTTAGTTTTTTACAACCCTATGAGTATCTAAGTAGAATTCTTAAAAATGTTTTGTACAAACGCAGAGAATTCAGACTGATGTCATCTCTCACCACTGCTGAACACATATCAGAGGTACAATAACTATGTTAAATTCAACTATGATGACTTCACTATTCTATAAATGACCAAAATATAATTTATGTGTAAAGGGATAACAGAGAAAAACACTGTCATAGACACAAGAATTTAGAAGGCATTTACTCATGTAATATTCCTTTTAAAATCATTTGAATAAAAAAATACAGGCTTTTGAAAAAATGAACCAGAACAATTCAAATATAGAAGTTCATGTAATTTAAAAATATATTAAGCAAAGAAACGTGAATATCGAAGTTATATGGTTAAAAAGTTATTAAAAATAATTCAAAAGGGAAAAAAAATTCCAAAGGAATTATTGAAAGAGAAGACCAATGATATAAAAGTTATAAAAAAAATTTTAAAATCTTGGTTTTCCCAAGTACTGAAATTAAGGGAAAGAAGAAAACAAAGGTACGCTAAATTTCTCATTTTACAAAAGTAATCAATAGACACAATTTATTTCTTGATATTTAGAGAGAAATTGACTCGAAGTATTTTTATAATTAAAAAATAATCGGGGCACCTGGGTGGCTCAGTGGGTTAAGCCTCTGCTCAGGTTATAATCTCAGGGTCCTGGGTTCGAGCCCCGCATCGGGCTAACTGCTCAGCGGGGAACCTGCTTCTCCTCCTCTCTCTCTGCCTGCCTCTCTGCCTACCTGTGATCTCTGCCTGTCAAATAAATAAATAAAATCTTTAAAAAAAAATGCAAAAAGTGATAATGAATCAATGATTTGAAAAAGTTTTCTGAAGTTAACTTAATAGGCATGTTATGGTTATGTCCCAATATTCAAGAATCTACATACAATTTATATATATGTATAAACATATACACACAGACACATACACACATTTTTTTTTTAAGATTTTATTTATTTACTTGACAGACAGAGATCACAAGTAGGCAGAGAGGCAGGCAGAGAGAGGGAGGAAGCAGGCTCCCTGCTGAGCAGAGAACCTAATGCGGGGCTCCATCCCAGGACCCTGAGATCATGACCTGAGCCGAAGCAGAGGCCTAACCCACTGAGCCACCCAGGCGCCCCACATACACACACTTTAAAAACTAAAGGAACACATACCACAGGGTAAAGTGTTAGCTATTTCATAGCTGGAAATTTATTATTCCTTTGACTTGTTTACGTTTTCTAAAATTTTAATAACCCTTTCTCAATTTCATTCATTCATTCAACAAGTAGTTATTAAGCCCCAACTATGTGCCAGTCAGGCACTCATGAAAAAACACTCTGCAAAACACAAAAATCCTGCCCTTCCACAGTTCTTCTTCTTGAGGAAAGGAATGAGAGAATGAACTAAGCAAACAAGGCAATGGCGTCTCTGAGAAGAGAATTTGTGGCACAGAGAAGAGAATGGAGGAAAAGAGGACAAGGAGTTCTGGAGACTGAGCTGGCATGGCAAATTTTTAAAAAGACTCTGTGTGTGTGTGTGTGTGTGTGTGTGTGTGTGTGTGTGTGTGTCTATGTATTTGTTAGAGAGAGAGAGCACAAGCAGGGGGAGCAGCAGGCAGAGGGACAAGCAGACTCCCCCATTAAGTAAGGAGCCCAACGTCCAACGCGGGGCTGGATCCCAGGACCCTGGGAACATGACCCAAGCTAATGGCAGACACTTAACCGACTGAGCCACTCAGACACCCCTCACATGTCAATCTTAAAAGATGGGGGTATGGGTAATATTGAGGGGACACTAAGCAAAGACTGGAAGGAGATGAGAAAGGCAAAATATACAGGCATCTGGTGTCCAGTGCCAAAAGCATGCTGAGCCAAAGCAAAGGTGGAAACCGAAGCTTGTGGCCGGTTTGAGAAACACTGAGGAAAATCAATAAAAGGATATAAAAATGTATTCAAACATCAGAGACATATCAAGATGCGGAGACTCAAGGTAGTTTTGTTTAACTCACCTTTATAATCTCTGGAATTTTGCAAATTTTCTTAATAGAACTATACTGATTATATTAACAAAAAAATAACAAAACCCTAAAAACTTCTTGCTAAAAAATCAGTGTTTAAAATTCGATTAAATCTATGCTCAGAGCTATGCAAAAAAAAAAAAAATTGTAATTATATAATCAACATGTGCTCATTAGAAAATATCTGGAAACTGCCCCCCAAAATGTGTTTTTTAATAAGCCATGGGCTCACTAACTTGAGGTCTTCTTCCTCTGTCTAGCATCCGTTAATTCTACAGGACCACTATTCTCACTGATACATGGAGCCATGGATTATCAAGATGAACAAAACTTTTAAAAATCTCTATATCAATGCATTTCAAAGTGTGGGTCTTACTTCTCTTGCATCAGAATTAACCGAGAAACTTGCTAAGTTGCAGGTTCCTGGATCACACCCCAAAGCTAGTGGATCTGAATCTTATAGTAGAGCCTGGAAACCTGCTTTTTTTTTTTTTTCCTTAAGTTTTTATTAAAATTCTAATTAGTTAACATATCATGCAATATTGGTTTCAGGAGAATTTAGTGATTCATCACTTACATCCAACACAGTGTGCTAACCACAACTGCCCTCCTTAACAGCCATCACTCATTGAGCTCATTCCCCACTCAGCTCTCTCCACGAACCCTCAGTTTGTTCTCTAGAGCTAAGCATCTCTTATGGTTTGCCTCCCTCTTTTTTTTCCTTCCCTTATGTTCAGCTGTTTCATGGAAATCTGCTTTTTAACATTACCCCTAGATGATTTATATGCACAGTAAAGGTGGAGAACTACTTACACAGTTTAAGGACAGTAAAGATAATTTAGCTGAAAAACTGCCTCTAGAATCTTGTACTGACCAAGATTCAACTCTTAAATTTCTACCATTCCTAAATTTACTTTTCCTGAGCTTGGCCGGGCAGTTTCGGTCAGCATGCCCAGCATATGTCAAATCATGATGTTCTTAAAAGCTTACATGGCAAAATAGGTCACAACAAGCACATGGTATTAACCTACGTTAAAATCCTGGATTAGTTAGCAAACAGAAAAGATTAAGGTCATTATGGTAGTGCTAGTTTGGACTCACAGAACGATCACTCACACCAGCACAAATTCAATTTGATCAAGAAAACACACTCGTTATAAGCCCAAGACACTGATTTAAAGATTTCATCATCCACCTACACAGACTCTATCATCCATCTGCACATTTATTTTTATACTTTTCTACACTTTAACCCCCCAAATGAAAATTATGTGGATTTAAATTATGGAATTAGTTTTCTTAGGTGGTTGGAGGATTTTAGAATCTCGAGCTGCAGTGTGGGGAATAACTCTTAATTTGCCTGAAGAAGTAATCCACTTTTCTTGAACAAAAGGATCATGTATATACCTCAGTGTGACCATTCTGAGTCAGCTAAAGAAAAGCAGAGGAGGGGTGAATTCATATAAATTTTCACCCATAAACTAGTAAGTTAGAGGAAAATATTCCATTGACAGAAACATTTTAATATAAGTATGTACTTGTCATAAAAAGATATAGGATTATTTCTATATTAGGGTATAGAAAAATATGTAGCCTTATTTTTTTATTTTATTATTTTTTAAAGATTTTATTTATTTATTTCACAGACAGAGATCACAAGTAGGCAGAGAGGCAAGCAGAGAGAGAGGTGGAGCAGAGAGCCCAATGTGGGGCTCAATTCCAGGACCCTGGGACCATGACCTGACCCCGAAGGCAGAAGCTTTAGTCCACTGAGCCACCCAGGTGCCCCTGTAGCCTTATTTTTATAAAGAGGATCATTACTCCTGAATGAAAACTTGAGAAGCTATGCCATGAATCATTTTGTAAACCAGGACTCCCACCCCCTTCTATTAGTCTCTTTTGTGGGTTATACCTTTTTTATATGCGTTTTTAAGCAAGGGTGGGCCTTTATGCTTATCTGTTTGAAAATAAGGATTCCAATTTGGCAGAAACTATTACTTGGACTGGCATTTTCTCATTCTTGGCAAGTGGTATTAAAAATTATTTTGATAAGTCAATTTAGAAAAACCAGCAAAGGAAATCCAATGGTGTTAAAGCTGGAAAGCTTTAAAATGAACAGAAATAGCCCACATAAGTCACTAAATCCAAAAATGTCTTCAGTGTATGCATCCATACATTGACAGAAGGCCTGAGATAAATCCTAAAGTTTGATAAGTGAAGGGTTGCGTGGGCTAAGTCAGGACAAATGCAGATCACATAGGTTGCTTATTTACTTGATAGCCATCTGTCAAAAATTATGCTCTTAGGCAACATAAAATTCCCCTCAAAGATGAATTAATGTAGTTAATAATGAAGATGAAACATTATGTCCAAAAAGCTACTATCAGATGTTTATGAAATGTACCCACTATTATGTTTTCAGGAATTAATTCATTTATTTGGCAGTTCATGGTGCTCCCACGTTTCAAAAGTGGAATTATCCAATGGCCATTACCAGCTCATGAGGTGTTGGGGTCCAAGGGCATAATGTACCTTATATCAGTACTTTCCAAACCTTACCTTGTTTAAGAATTACTCGAGGCTTATTAAAACAGATTCTGATCTCTCCCTTAGAGATTCTGATCGGCTCAGGGCCTGATATAAGAATCTGCATTTCTAACAAGCTCATAGGAAAGCTGCTGGTCTAAGGTACTTCGAGTAATACTGCTCTAGATGGCATCTGGTACCAGAGTGGCACAAAGTCTAGAAAATAAACATCTAACTTCAAAGTGATACCTAATAGTAACCATCATCTAGATGGTTACAACTTCCAAAAGATTCTTATTTTTAGTATTCAACTGCATTTAGTATTTAACTGGAGATATGATGGCTAAGGGCACTTAGGTACCACTGAGATGTACTGGGATAAAGAATTTTTAAAATAACTGAATCCCCAAGAAAATCACATAAGACTTTGCAGCAAAACTTAACTTGTATTAATGAACAAATCAATGAATGATACAAATTGTGGGAAAACACTTTCTAAGCAATATTTTAAGTAACCCTTCCATATGATGAAACCAAACACATGTACAGTGTTCACTTTGTACAGTAATTATTTTAACAATATAGAATAAACATAAAAGTGATGTAATTCCTAACTACTCCAAGTTTTGAATTAGGTATTCAAAAAAATGTAATGAAAGAGAAAATGATGGGGCACCTGGGTGGCACAGTGGGTTGAGTGACTGACTCTTGATTTCATCTGGGGCCTTGGTCTCAGGGTTGTGGGATCGGGCCCCACAGCAGGCTCCCCCCATCAGCACAGAGTCTGCTTGAGATTCTCTCTCCCTCTCCCCTGCCCCCTCCACCTCCCCTATCCACTCATGGGCTCTCTCTGTCTCCCTCTAAAATAAATAGATAAATATCCTCCCCCCACCAAAAAAAAAGAAAATGATGCTGGTGACATATTCTACGCTTCTTTAGGGAGCAGCATAATGCAGAATATCAGAGCCCCAAGTTCTATATCAGCTTTCCCACTGACTCATTTTGACCAACATATCATTGCGTGTTTAGTGACCTCATCTACAAAATAAGGGTGTTAGATTAACTGGTCTCTAAGGAGCCTTCCAGCAAACATTCTGAAATGACTCTAATAAGCCTATTTACCACACTTACCTTCAAAATAAAATGTTAACTCTTGATGAAAATTCATCCGTACTGTTTTATCTTAAAGGACCAAATTTAATTAAATATTACCTGCTTCCTATTAACCAACTGTTTAATTTTCAAGACTCCATGTGGAGGTGTTTTACATAGTAAAGGGCAGGTTTTCCTACAGCACATCAAACACGAGTGCTCTCTGTAATGAGAATTATTTTCTCCTTTCCAATTGAAAGTTTCTGTGTGTCAGATAAGAAACTGAATTTATTATAGATAATTGCAAATGAGGCTGCCTGGGATATTGGTCCTTGCTCACAACCTAGTGTGTCAGCAACCGGGAGAAAATGAACCTAAGAATAAGGAACACAACTGAACTCCTCTACTGTGAGTCCTCAATGCTGAGCATTCGAATCTCTAAATTAAGGACAGAAGGTAGTAACATCCTTACCAAAGCATGAAAAATTATTTCTTCCATCTCTTCATAGAGTTTTCCCTGAATATGACCATTATCAATAATCCCTATTAATAGCAAATAACTGATAAATTATCTGCTGTATGGTCTTACTGTAGAAGATTTTTATTACTATCTATTGTTAATATAAATGTAATTAAAATGCAGAATTGCAGAGTTTTAGGAGTAATTAGGCTAGAAAATCACAGTGGGTCCCACCTGTAGAGTAATAAAAAGCAAGACTTCCGTCATTATTGTTTTTTAAATTCTCTCACTCCAGTAGACACCTGCATGACAAGTGTCTCCTATGGCTTCAAGGCAGGCTGCCTTTTCTACAATGTCTAGCCTATTTCAAATGTTTGAATTTCTCTTCAGTTACAGATCTAGTTTTTCCTAGTCATTGAAGTCAGGTAAAAACAACCTGAATCTTCTCTCCAAATGTGACAGCTCACGTTTTACTATTACAACTTTTGAAATCTTTCTAATCAATCATGATGAGATATTTTCTTGATACACAAAGGCATTGGTCAAAGCTGGTCATTTTATAATATATCCCTATCAATATTTGTAACCAAAGTTACATGTTCTTATTGAACATTTTAAGCAACCCCAGATAAGAAAAAAGATTTTCCTTTAGGTTTTGTTTCTCTATAGAGTAAATTCTTTGGGGAATTTCTCAAATTCTCTTCAGGCATCCACATCTCATTTCTTTCTTTCTTTCTTTTTTTTCTTTTTAAAGATTTTATTTATTTGACAGACAGAGATCACAAGTAGGCCCATAGGCTGGCAGAGGTTGGGGGGCGGGGAAGCAGGCTCCTTGCTGAGCAGAGAAGCCCAATGTGGGGCTCGATCCCAGAACCCTGGGATCATGACCTGAGCGGAAGGCAGAGGCTTTAACCCACTGGGCCACCCAGGGGCCCCCACATCTCATTTCTTTCTCATAATCTCCAGGAAAGTTCTCATCAACAGTGAGAGAATCTCAATGTGATCATCACAGAACACAGCAAGTCTTGAATGTTGAAAAGTGCCAACCAATTCTTAGTTTAATATGTTTCTGATACAAAAGAAAAGAAGGCATCAGAATTAATAAAGAAACCCCTCCCAAATTCCTAACATGATTCTTATGGATTAAAATACTCAATTCCTAGACAAACCATAAGAGACTCTTAATCTCACAAAACAAACTTCGGGTTGCCTGGGGAAGGGGGGGAGGGAGAGGGTGGCTGGGATGAGGACATTGGGGAAGGTATGTGCTAGGGTGAGTGCTGTAAAGTGTGTAAACCTGACAATTCACAGACCTGTACCCCTGGGGCTAATAATACATTGTATTTTAATTTAAAAATTAAAAAAATTTTTTCAGTTCCTGAAAAAAGTTCAGTTCCTGAAAACACACTAAAAGCTGTATGACTTCACTCAAATATTTCAGAGTAGATATACAAAATATAAAAGAAAATTAGTCGATTCTATACAGTAGTAGTAAAGTTTGTATATATGGCATTGCCAAGAATGGGTGAGTAAACTGGTGATTTAGTAATCTGATAAATTGCCACCTTTCTGGAATATACCAGATTTCAATAAATTCTGGAATATAGGAAGGAAATGTGAATCCTTCAAAACTGTTTGAATTTCATTTTGGTCTTCATTTCAGAGGTTAGGCAAAAAAATTAGGTAGTCTGGAGAATTTGAACAAATTTTATTGATCGTGATAACCTAATCACTTATGTTGGACTTCTATTAACTACCAGGGTAAAACAAAGAAAAATACAACTATTCCTAATTGTCTCTGAGTGATTTAAAAACCACCACTGGCTCCTCTGTGCCCAAGCTGAGGGCTAGAGGTAGAGACTAGAGAAAATAACAAAAACATTCCAGCCTTCATAGTCCCTCTACTGGGAGCAGGGGATTTAACAACATTCTTTTCCTAAGCTAAATTAATTTGTGGCTTTCTAATATATGGAATTATTATGAATGAACGAGTAACAAAAAATTTTAGCACACCAATATTTAGTAATAACAAATGAAGAACTTTTAAACTTTCGAGTAAATATACTTGATTTTTTTTCTCCACAGATACCCACAGTTCTTTACATATTTTTATAAATACTAGCACAGGAGAAAAAATCAAATCAATATAATAACGTTCAAAGAGCCATTTTAGTATAAAGTTAACGGAGCTCACTTAAAATACATGTTTTTTATGTTGCATATAAGAAATAAATACAGTGCCCATTATATTTTGGGCTGTTCAGAGGGAACGAATGAATGAATGAATGAATGAAAGAGGATTTTTCTTTCCTTGTGTGCCCTTTGAAACAGACCATTGGTTTATTCCAATTGAGAAGACATCTCAAGAGCTCTTAATGCAATGACTTAAAACTAGCATTTGTGCCATCAAACTCTAAACAATACAGTAAAGTATTTACTATTTCCCAAAATTTTGAGTTAATTGACAATTTTTCATAGTTACTTAATTTCTACTTTAATTATAGATCACAGAACAGTAAAGACTGTCAGACCACTTGGCTCAGATCCCTGCCTTCATACAGATAAGACATAACTATGCCCATTTTCTTGCATACTTAAGCCAGTGAGACAGAACCTCAAAAGGACATTAAAAAGTGCTTTTTCGGGTGCCTGAGTGGCTCAGTGGGTTAAGCCGCTGCGTTCGGCTCAGGTCAAGATCTCGGGGTCCTGGGATCGAGTCTGGCATCAGGTTCTCTGCTCAGCAGGGAGCCTGCTTCCCCTCTCTCTGTCTGCCTCTCTGCCTACTTGTGATCTCTGTCTGTCAAATAAATAAGTAAAATCTTAAAAAAAAAAAAAAAGTGCTTTTTCCATAGTGGTTGTAATCACCATAAGCCCAGCATCAGCTCCCCCCAAACAGGGTAGTGAGAATATCCCAAACCTGCTGTGTTGTATGATAATCACGGGGAGATTATTCTCTCACTATTGATGAGACCATTCCTGGAGACACATCTGTAAGAGAGAGATAGGGATACCTAAAGAGAATTTTATAAATTCCCCGAATTTTAAACTTTAAATTTAAATTTTCTACAGAATTTACTCTGTAGAGAAAACCTAAAGGTTTTTTAAGTAACCTGAGGTTACTTAAACTATTCAAGAAGGACTTCTAACTTTGCTTATAAAACCTGGGAGGGAAAACACGTTCCTCTCCGGGGTGTTCCCGAAATGCTCAGTGCAAGATTCAGAAACGGTCACTCTCTCTTCAAGCCCTCGTTCAAGTCTGCAATCAGTCAATCGGCCAGGAGAAGTTACAAACACAGGTGGTACACAAAGTGGTCACTACATTTCATTCACATCCACTGCTTTTAAAAGAGTAAAAGTCATCTTAAATTTGGCTCCTTTTAATATTTGCAGGCAAAAATCTGGGAGGGTGTGGGAAAACAGGAAAGACTGTATTTTTTATGATTTACCAAACACTATGCCTCTCACCTTCAATACTGTCCTTTTCTGGTACCCACTTCCGTCTCACTCAACGCCTTCTCGGTACAACCTGGTAAGACCATCTCCCAGGGGGTGGGAAATCTACACACAGGTGCCCGGCGGGCATACAGTCCGGACTCCGGACAGGCATATACTTAATAACCTTAAAAACCAGAATAATGGTCCGTTCACACTGCAGGGGCAGCTCAGGTGTCCAGACACACGCTGGCTGCCGCTTGTGCCTCGTGATCATCAGGTGCGTGACCCTAAAACTCCGGGGAGTCACGCATCGGGCTGTCGTGCGCCAAGCCCGGGAGGGCGTGCAGCACGCGCTCTGCTATCCTCACGGGCGCGGTGACACGCCCGCTCCCGCGACGCCACGCCGCCTCCAAGACCCCTCTTCACGCCTGCGCCAGCCCCCCTTTCCCCCGGCGCCCCGCGGGCCCCTTACCCGGAGAAGGCGGCGACCGCAGCTGCGAACAGCGGGAGGTGCTGATGCGGGCGCGGCGGCGGCGCGAGCACGGCCGGAGCGCTCCCCAGCCTCCCCCGCGCCGTGCCTCGGGCTCCGGGGGCGGGGCGGCGGGACCGCGGGTTCCGTGGGGCGGGGCGGCCGCTCCTCGCGCCGGACCGAGCGCCCGACTCTCCTGGGCCCGCCCCCGCGGGCCACGTGACAGACATGCCGGTCCCTGATTGGAGCGCCCGGCTGGGAGGCGGTGGCGACTCCCGCCCCGCGGAGACCGAGTGTGCGGGAGCTTGGTTACCTAGCAACGGGGAGTCTGCGCGGAGGACGCGGTTCCCGGGCCTTGGGCGGGGCTGCTGCGGAGTTTACCGGGAGGCCCAAAGTGAAGGAAAGCGGCGAACCCGCAGCGTTCCCGGAACCGGACAGTTGCCACATCCTGCGTCTGCACTTCCGAGGAGAGGGAGTCAAGCCCGCAGTAACTCGGGGCGTCTCCTGGAGCGGCGCGCCGAGGGCGGCGAGCCTCGAGGAGGCCAGGCTGCCCCGCTCTGGGGCTGTCACCCCCTGAACCGCTATGAGTGCCCGGGGCTGTTTCTCTCGCGCTTCATAGTTGTCTGAGTCGGCTCAGCTCGCGGGGAGACCCCTTGGAGCAACCATTTGTCTTTATTAGTGGAGTTATATGCAGTTAATATACCTGCCTTCAGTGTGTGCAGAACATTTTCCTTGTGGAAGTCTGGTGCGGTGGAAATGCTGGGTACTGTGTTCATAACTTCTTCATGTCTCTGGTACCTTCACTGCTCACAGCCCTTATCCAACACACTGGCGACAGCAAGCCTTCGTGCATTCCGGGACAAAGTGTATTTAAGAACATTCACTGAGCTTTAATGCTAGGTTAGACTCTGGATTGTTAATAAATTAATTCCTCCGGCCAGGGAAATTCTCTGGGCATAATCCCTACCCACCTGTGCCATAAGATTTTTCTCCTCTTTTCTTCCAGAGTATCCTCTGCAGACCATACCCTACCACAGCACTTAATATTCTATTTTGCAGATTAAAATTTATTTAAAGTTGCCTCTCCACATAGACAGTACACTTGCTTGAAAACTGGAATCCATTTTCACAGCTCATGCCTACATTCTTTTTTTTTTTTAATTTTTAATTCTATTTATTTGACAGAGAGATCAGAAGTAGGCAGAGCACCCGGCAGACAGAAAGGAGGAAGCAGGCTCCCCACCAAGCAGAGAGCCCAATGCTGGGTTCCATTCCAGGACCCTGAGATCATGACCAGAGCTGAAGGCAGAGGCTTAACCCACTGAGCCACCCAGGCGCCCCTCGCTCCTGCATTCTAACAACGTGCTTGGTGAGTAGCAGATCTTTAATAACCGATGAATGGATGGATGGATAAATAAATTAGCACATGACATAACAGTGAAAGTAGAGAGGGCAGCAACTAAGTATGAGTCAAGGTAGGTTCTGAAATACAGTTGTGTAAAAGTCCTATGAGAGGATTCCAGGTGAGGGAGGGAGAAATTTTCTCCCAGTGTATTCAGAGAAACTTTCAATAAGAGTGATGTTTGAGGACGGCTGCTTCTCCTTCTCCCTCTCTTCCTTGTTCATGCTTGCTCTCTCTCTCTCTCAAATAAGTAAATAAAATCTTTAAAAAAGTGATATTTGAACAGGAATGAAAAAATAAATAGGTTTCACTGGAAGGAGAAGGGGAGCAGACATGTGGAGCAGAGACAGTGTGGCCCAAAGCACAAAATGGGGGAAACACATGACCGATTTAACAAAGCAACTTCTTTGCCTTGTCTGGAGGAGGAGAGACTGGGTGTCTAAAGATAGGAGGGAAGAAAGAAGTTGGTAAAAAGATTAAACTGGAAAAATAAGAAAAACAGATTGAGGAAGATATTGGACTTTCCTGTTTAGGTTAGACTTTAACCCCTAAAATCAGGGCTTGAGGAAGGATACCCTGGAAATGTTGGAGGTAAAAGGGGTACAGAGAAATGAAAAGCATGGTGGATTAGGAGAAAATGCAGTAGTTCATGAAAAAGATGCTAATGGCCTGAATTAAGACAACAAAAATAAGAATGAGGAAGAGGGAAATTGTAAGGAACATTTTGGGGAGAATAGACTAACATTTTCATTTACCACTGATATTTCCCGGGCGCAGTGCTAAATAGTAATACACATGAAGAGAAAGACTTGTCAAGACAAAATGTCTAGCTTGGCCCTTTAGTTGGATAGAAAAGTCTTTTACGTCTCATTTATTCAAAATTGCTCCAGCCCTCCAGTTAGGAATCATGAAAGTAAACGAAACATTAAAAAGTATCTGGTTATGAATTCACAGTTTAAAGATGAAGGTGCTGAGGCCTGGAAAGCCATAGAAGTCAAGCCCAGACAGCTATGTTAGTAGCAGAACTGATGTCATGAGCCCCGATTCCCAGCTGAGTTCGCTTCTCCCTTTTATGTGACTTGGTTCATTGGTTTTAAAAGGGAAATTCAGGGGCTCCTGGGTGGCTCAGTCAGTTAAGCATCTGCCTTTTGCTCAGGTCGGGATCCCAGAGTCCTGGGATGGAGCCCTCTGTAGGCTCCCTGCTCAGCGGGGAGTCTGCTTCTCCCTCTCCCTCTACCTGTTCCTGCTCTGTGTCTCGCTTTCTCTGTCCCAAATAAATAGAAATCTTCTAAAAAATAGATAAAATACAAGGGTACTTTAAACAATCACAAATATAGTTAGATCAAGAACCCAGAGAAACAATATAACCTAGTTCCTAAGGGAAAGATCTCTTTACTCTGATTTTCATTCTTTATTCAACAAATATTTAATGTGATGTTCTCATCACACAGTGAAAAAAGTTGTCAGTCACTCTGGCTGACTGGTAGTTTCAGGGCAATCCTTAGTTCATTTAACACTTAGAGTACACAGAGTTCTTCAGGATGAAATTTAAAGCACAATAATTAGGGGACTCTAATAAGTCTGGTCAATTCATTTTCAAGGTGAGGTGTGGTCTTTGAGGGCAGTGGCTTCGAAAAGGTAGTCAGTGCTATTTAATGTGGCAAGTGTCTTCTGAGTGGGTGTGTGTTTTTTTTTTTTTAAGATTTTATTTATTTATGACAGAGCGAGAGAGGGAGCACGAGCAGAGGGAGCTGGAGAGGGAGAAGCAGCCTCCTAACCAGAGAGCCTGATGTGGGGCCTGATCCCAAGACACTGGGATCATGACCTGAGCCAAAGGCAGATGCTCAACAACTGAGCCACCCTGGTGCTCCTTTAATGGATATTCTAAATAAAAAACCAACCAGGAAAGACTTTTTACACTTAAATTTTTAGAAAAGTAAGCCAAAATGCTTTAGATTCACTTTTTAATAAAAAGCCCTTTCACGCTATTTTTTTTTTTTTAATTTTTAAAAAGATGATTAGAGAGAGAGAGCACAGGGAGAGGGGCAGAAGGAAAGGGAGAGAGAATCTCAAACCCAATCCATTCTGAACGTAGAGCCCGATGTGGGGCTCAGTCTACAATCCTCAGATCATGACCTGAACCAAAATCAAGAGTCAGACACTTAACTGACTGAGCCACCCAGGAGCCCCTCACACCAGTTTTAATGTAAAAATGGTAAGAGAACAGAAACAAGCATGACAAAAAAAGCTGATCCAACTGTATATTAACGATGTAGAGAACTGAATACTTAAAACCTTACTATATGCAAACACACTTTTAAAACTTGAAATGGCTTTTAAAAAAATATACTTCTATAATTTTGCTATTAATGTGTGTATATATACATATATATAACATATATAAAATATATATATATATATAACATATATGAAATGAACATTTCTGTTACTATGAAATGTATTACCTATCTTACATCACTCTGGACTTTATGAGATACCAAAATGTCTTAAAATTAATTAACCAATAATTTCATAAAATTTGAGATTTTATCTCTAGAGTAACATTGATTGAATCTTTTAAAATTTTTAAATTATAAAGTTTTTAAAGAAGGAAATACAGAGAACACTACAATAAACATTTGTACTTAGTAAATTGTAGGCTTCTGTCATATTTGTACCAAGTCTTTTCTTAAAAAAAGAACATGAACTGGATACAGTAAAATCATACCTTTTTTCTCTTATCAATGGATTATGTTGCATCTAGTTAGATGTAACTAATCTAACAGATTAACATACATCCTAATTTTTTTCCTGTCATTATTTTTTTTAATTTTATATGTATTGGTATGTGTGATTATAATTTGTTCATTTTGATTGACCTGGATCTCAGTGTACAAATATATGGTCACAATGTATTTATCTATTGAGTGTTTAAGTTGTGTGAACTTTTCTGTATTGCAAAATGCAGTGAAACTCCTTGTATGTGTGCTTGTCTATGAGTTTCTCAGACCACGACGTGGAGTTGCTGGATCATGATATGTGTTATAACCAGCAGTATATAAATGTTTTTCCTGCCCCATATCCTCACCAAGTTTACATTTCCAGTATTTTTAATCTAGTAAATACAAAATGGCATCTTCTTATCATTTAAGTATATATTTCCTAAATTTGTTGAAATGGAACATCTTTTCTTGTTTACAAATTATCCATTTCCTTTGATTATTTTTTCTTTATTTGTTTAACTTTTCCTTATTGATTTGTCATTGTTTAAATAGTTGGGGTGTTAATTTTTGTTTGATATACCCATTGCAAATATGTCTCCAAATCTTCAATTGTGAAGAATTCTCAGTTATAATTCATTTCAATATTTATCCTATCTCCCTCCTCTAAAATTTCAAGTGGACCTACATTAGAGTTGTCAAATCTACCTGGCATATATCTTTATCACTTTTTCTTTTCCTATTTTTTCCTATTGTCCCTCTGTACTGAATTTTATACAAATCCTTCAGTACACGTTTGGATTGATAAATTCTTTATTTCAAGTAGTTTCAAAGTGGTGAGTCTGGCTTCTGCCCCAGGCTCATAGGAGCACCCTAGACTCAGTTTCTCAGGTAGACCCAACTCTCATTGGCTTTTACTTGCTTCAGTCTGGAAATCCACAAGGCTCATGTTTTCAGCCCCAACTCATTATATTTAATTTAATTCTCCAGTGTGCTGATCAAATTTTTCAGTGAGGCTAACCCCTTCAGTTTTAAAATTCTCAAAATCATGATTCCCCAGCACCCAGAAATGTTGACTTATTTCTAACAAAATGTTTTCTGTATATTCACGTAAGATTTGCCTGCAATTTCAGAGGGTTCATCTGAAGTCCTTTCAAGGATCCGAAATCCCAGGTTATAAAGCCATATTCTATCGCTTCCATTCTCCTGTAACACTGTTCTTTGCACAACTGAAAATGCCTTGCCATTGGCTGTATATCCACTATCACAGATGAGTGTCAGATGAGCACACTTTTTCAGCATTCTCCTTCACTCACCTTAAGTCCTTAATATCTTAATATCTTTCAGTTCAATTTAATTTGCGTATAGAGGTAAAGCATGGGGTACATTCCCTCAGGAGGCCGCTGAAGCCGGATTGTTCTGGCTCCAGAGAGACAACTGCTAATATTTTTCAGGATTTTTGCCATCCGTTGTAAAACACAACTACTATTAAAATTAAATGATACAAACTTATAATTTAAAAATTTTAACAAAAACAAAGTAATACTCAAAACTTAGCAGTTCCTAATTTTTTCTTAATATTTTACTTTTGTCTGTGCTCTTGACGTTATTTATGTCTATTTATGTCGGGTCTGTGTGGTAGAAATACAATACGATATTGTGTATTTCTTTTCAACCTGTGATTCAAGGATATCACACTGGTGGCTTGAAATTGGCCCCAGGGGATGTATTTATACTCCAGAAATGAGCAAATGCTACAAATCAGGGTGTGGTCACCTATGCCATGTAACATAGTGTGTACCAGCAAAATACAGCTATATAAATTTAAATTAATTTCAATAGAAATTTACCTTAGCTCCTCAGTCACCATGGCCCCATTTCAAGTGCTCAGTAGTCACTTGTGCTTGGGTGGCTGCCGTATTAGGCAGCACAGATAAAGAGAGTTTGATTATCACAGAAAGTTCTCTCGCTAACTGGTGGTTTATTTGGGGAGTCAGAAAACTGATCCTGTAAAGGGCCAGAGAGTAGATGTTTAAGGCTTTGCAAGTTGTACAACCTCTATCTCAACTACTCAGTTCTGCTGCTGTAGCTCAGAAGCAGTCAGATAATGCATAAAGGAATGGATGTGGCCGTGTCTCCAGGAAACGTTATTTTTTAAAAAAATATATTTTTATTTATTTAACAGAGAGATCACAAGTAGGCAGATAGGCAGGCAGAGAGAGAAGGGGAAGCAGGCTCCCTGCTGAGCAGAGAACCTGATGCAGGGCTTGATCCTAGGACCTTGAGATCATGACCTGAACTGAAGGCAGGGCTTAACCCACTGAGCCACCCAGGCGCCCCTCCAGAAAACGTTATTTACAAGAACAGGAGGCAGCTGGATTTGACATAAAGGTTCTCTGCCCATCTCTGGCATAAACTTAAGAAAGCAATGCAATCCAACTGTAAAGTGGGATGCATTGGGGCACCTGGGTAGCTCAGTAGGTTAAGCATCTGCCTTCGGCTCAGGTCATGATCTCAGGGTCCTAGGATCGGCCCCACATGGGGCTCCCTGCTCAGCAGGAAGCCTGCTTCTCCCTCACCATCTGCCTGCCACTCCCCCTGCTTGTGCTTTCTCTCTCTCTCTCTGTCAAATAAATAAATAAATAAAATCTTAAAACAATAAAGTAGGATATAGTTGTTACACAGTACATAGCACAAAAATTGAGGAACTCGGCTTCCAGTATTCAAAAACTATTATCCAGTGCTGCCAAGAAGCTGCTTAGGGCAATGATGAACAAGCCTCCATTGTTTTGCTTTTGACTTACTCATTAACATAAAAAATATTAATCAGCATTAAAGTCAACTGTAAGTCACTGTGTTCATTTTTCAATTGCAACCATAACCTGACTATGATGAGAAGAATTTGGTGAGAATTAATGAAAGAATTCTGTGAAAATCAATTAGCTACATGAACTATAAAATTCAGACTATTGCATATTGTACTGTGTGTAAGTTACATGCATCACACCCAAAGTAAAATTATGTACATGTGTCTATGTACACATTGTTTTTCTTTTTCCCAGAAAGCTAGTTGTTAAATGACAAGTCCTTATATGTCTAAAACTGTGACTCAACAATGCATGATGATTCTTGGTGTATCTAAAGTCATCTGTCTATGTATCCATCTGTCTTCCTATCTATCATTTTTTCTAGCATGACCTTGAAAATGTGCAGCTCAGCTCGAGGTCTGGGGAATGTCAAGAGGAGAGGGCCCCATGGCAAAATGCCCCACTATGCTCTGAATCCACCACCACTATGCCAAAGACACACTTCACCGTGAGTAAATTTTATCTCAATTATGATTACTTGACCTTGGTAGATAGCTAACTGTCCACAGTTAATATTGAAATGTCCCAGTAGTATACAGTTGACCCATCAGACTGAAGAAAAATTATGTGAATAAATTTCTTTAGAAAAATGGGAGATACTGTTTGAACATATATTTGCATTGAATATTGGGAGTGGGGAGTAGCTGAGTGGCTCAGTAGGTTAAGCTTCTGCCTTCAGCTCAGGTCATGATCTCAGGGTCCTGGGATCCAGCCCCACATCCGGCTCTCTGCTTGGCAGGGAGACTGCTTCCCCCTCTCTCTCTGCCTGCCTCTCTGCCTACTTGTGATCTCTCTCTCTCTGTCAAATGAATGAATAAAATCTTTAAAAGAAAAAAAAAGAATATTGGGAGTTGATAGAAACATGAATAAAAATCATTCTTTTCTTGGATAGTCACCTGAGTTTATGCCCTTCATTTTGCCATGTTCCTTTTAAATAATAATATATTTTCAGCTTATATGGAAATATTCTTTGGTAGAAGATAAAGGAAACATTTTAAAAGGTTTTATTTATTTATTTGAGAGAGATAGAGCATGAAGGAAGGGAAGGGCAGTGGGAGAAGCAGGCTCCCCGCTGAGCAGGGAGCCTGAGACCAGGCTGGATCCCAGGACCCTGGGATCATGACTTGAGCAAAGGGCAGAAGCTCAACCCACTGAGCCACCCAGGTGCCCCCGTACAGGAAATTTTTATCTGAGATAAATACTCTGACTCCCTAAATCTAAAATCTCCCAAAATGATCACTCAATTCATGTGTGTGTGTAATATGTATTTTACTCTCTATGTATTTAATAAAATTTATCAAAGCTTTATAAATATCATTAAAGAAGTGTATATAATGCACTGATGGAGTGTGACAGACTAAGCCGAGGCAAAATCCAGCAAAGTTCAGATTTCTGGTTCTGGAAAATATGTTAGACCATTTCCCTATGAAAACAAGACAAGACGTTGCTATGAACGGGAGTCCCGGATGAAGCAATTCGCTGAAAATATCTCAGAAGACTTTGGCCCCTAAGACAAAGCTTTCTGACTCTAGAGATGACTGTCAACATTTGTAAGCCACAATTTTAATCTTTAGTGACACTGGGTTGAAGGGCTCTTGATAACTTTTTACCTGTTTTAAAAATGCTTAAGATCATAAACAATAATAAAAAATCTAGCATCCAGAAAGCTTGTTCAGCTCATGGCCGAATTTCCTTTAGCTATGCTTTTGGAGAGCGATTTTAAAATTATACCTCAGAGGATTTCTTCTGTGTTACTGTATTCCCAATCATAGCCATCCTGCCAAAAAACAAAACAAAACAAAAAAACCTAAAAACCAAACCAAACCAAAACCACACACACACACACACACACACACACACACACAGAAAATGCTCTGAATACATACTCCATTAAGTATGAAAACAATGCACAACAGGTTAAATTAATAAAAAGTATGTCCAATTTTTTTTGCATATTGTTTTTCCACACTCCCTTTTCACTATGTCATCCTGATTTCACAGCTATTCACAGCTATATCACAGTCTTGGCTTTTTTAAAGATCAAAAAGAAATAAGAAAGCAGGGATTCAAATCCTCTTCTAGAAAAGTTAATATTGAATTTTTTTTTCCTTCAAAGTAAAGTGTGGGCAAAGTAAATAGTAAATAAGCAAATTTTTCCTGAATGCTTAACAAACAAGTCAGCGAATGTGTAATATTTGCCACTTACATAAGTTGCTTTGTTGAATTAATGTTTAAAAATTTTTAATTTATATTTGTTAAATTAAAACTTGACAGGATGGTTGTTTTTAGCTTTTCAAACCCTTGCACTGAAAAATGCCTCATTTTTAAGTTGAAACTTAGTGGTCATGAGGCAAGATCCTTAGGGATTAATTATAAGTTGTCTGTAACCGTTTAATTGCCAGAGCACTTTAGAATAGTTGTTCTTAGTATACAAAAGGACTTTCCCCTTCACTTCTTGAAAACATGGTTAATGTTGGGAAATTTGTTATTGATTATGTACCACTTCCCCAGTTTTAAGAATTTTACTCATAAAGGGAGGAGGTAGGTAAATGTTATAAACAGTTTAAAGGAAAATTCAGAACATCAAAAATGTATATAGTGCAAAAAAATATTGAAATGAATTTCCAACGGAGGCCAACAATGTGTTTTGGGGAGGAAAAGGAAGTCAGTTCCATCCTTACCAGAGAGGACATACCTGAGATACCTATCAGTTACCTACAATTTAGAAAGAAGTGAAAAAACAGCTCAAAAACAATGAATTGGATTAGAATTAGCCATCCAGGAGGATGGGCTATAGTCAATGTATAGATTTTTATTGTCTTTTCAACAGCTTGTGTTGGTGACATTTATACTCATAGAGGTGACAAATACATAGACTTTAATTGACTTGATTGATTCCTAACAAACATCCCATGCGGTTTCTCTAGGGTAACAAAGAAAATCTCAGGGCATCAGAGGGCTGAAATAATTTTTAAGACTGAGCTTATGAGCTTATGCTCATTGGTATGACTGTAAACTAGAATCATCTAGTAGCTATCAAAGCATTAAAAGAAAATTTAGTCACCACCACTATTCCAAAATCTTTATTTTCAGACTGACAGTGATTCATACTTGAGATTTTTTGGTGAGGGAACAGTGGAGTATGTTATAGTTATATATAGTGGGAAACATATTAATCTTTTAATAATAATTTAAAAAATCCTGGTTGATTCCTAGTTTGATTAAGGTATGGAATTTAAAAATAAGGTTTCTAACATTATCTGAAACAGTGATACGTTGTCAGGACAATCATCATTTTTCTAGTGATTTTTTAAATTTTAAATTTTTATGTTTTTAATTTCTAATTTTAATTTTTTAATTTTTAATTTTTTTATTATGTTCAATTAGCCAGCATATAGTACCTCATCAGTTTTTGATGTAGTGTTCAATGATTCATTAGTTGCATATAACACCCAGTGCTCACCTCATGTGTGCTCCTAAATGCCCATCACCTGGTTACCGCCCCCCCCAGCCCCTCACCCCCTCCCTTCTATAACCTCAATTTGGTTCCCAGAGTCCAGAGCCTATCATGATTTGTCTCCCTCTCCGATTTCTTCACTTTCAGTTTTCCCTCCCTTCCCCTGTGGTCCTTTTTGCTATTCCTTATGATCCACATATGAGTGAAACCATATGATGATTGTTTTTCTCTGCTTGACTTATTTCACTTAACATAATCCCCTCCAGTTCCACCCATGTTGGTGAAATTGGTGGGTATTCATCCTTTCCGATGGCTGAGTGATGTTCCATTGTATACATGGACCACATCTTCTTTATCCATTCACCTGTCGATGGACACCTCAGCTCTTTCCACAGTTTGGCTATCGTGGACATAAGCTGCTCTGAACATTGGGGTATATGTACCCCTTCTTTTCACTATATCCGTAGCTTGGGGGTAAATATCAAGTAATGCAATTGTAAGGTCATAGGACAGTTCTATTTTTAATGTCTTGAGGAACCTCCATACTGTTTTCCAGAGTGGCTGTAACAGTTTGTGTTGTCACCAACAGTGTAAGAGGGTTCCCCTTTCTCCACCTCCTCGCCAGCATTTGTTGTTTCCTGTCTTATTAATTTTGGCCATTCTAACTGGTGTAAGGCGGTATCTCATTGTGGTTTGATTTGCATTTCCCTGATGGCTAATGCCGTTGAACATTTTTTTCATGTGTCTGTTAGCCATTCATATGTCTTCTTAGGAGAAGTGTCTGTCCATGTCTTTTCTAGGGATTTTTTTTTAAGATTTTTTTTATTTATTTGATAGAGATCACAAGTAGGCAGAGAGGCAGGCAGAGAAAGGGAGAAGCAGGCTTCCCACTGAACAGAGAGCCTGATGCGGGGCTGGATCCCAGGACCATGGGATCATGACCTGAGCTGAAGGCAGAGGCTTAACCCACTGAGCCACCCAGGCACCGCTTTTCTAGGGATTTTTAAGTGATGATTCTAAATTGCCATTAGATGGCACTATTGCATCCTTAGTAAATGTGAGTTCTGTTGGCTGCCCTGAAGGAAATGGAAGTCGCATCGGACTTGGTGGCCAGACTTGATCCCTAGCCGCCTCATTTGACTGCTCACTCCTAAAAATCTACTCAAGCCAGTAATGTTACAGTCCAACCCTGAAAGCTGTGATTCTTCTTAGATATTTGGAGCTGAGCCAATGAAACGCAAGCATCACTTCCCTTCTTCCGGCATTCCGGCACTTCCTCTGCATCTTTGCAGAGCATTCCGTCCTACCTCAGACCCTGCCACGCTGCCTGTCTTCCAGTTCTCCCACCACTTGCCACTGCATTGTGGGTCCTCTGGGCATGGCCCGCCTCGCTCGATGCACTCCTATTTGGAAGCCAGAAGCAGGAGATTTTACCGTAAAACTCCATCGTTCCAGCTTTTCTACACAAATCAGAGCCTTGGCAGCATGGGGCCCTTCTCCCGGAGGACCAGAGGAGGTAGACTTTCCTCTCCACCAGCGGCTGCTCCTGTCTTTCCTCTCACGCCCCCCCACCCCGTTACACTAGTTACAGTACTGGCTTGGCCACGGCAGAGATGCGGTTTTGCCAAATCTGATCTAAGCTGATAAGGAGTAAAGAAGGTTTTTCCAACTGTCCCCTTAGTTAGAAGGTTCTCTCACATCAATAGAATCAGTGCCGACATTGTACATTTGTACCTTGGTTCTTCTTCTTCATCTTCCTTCCCCCATTCCTTCAAAATGGAGCTCTCTCAGTTTTCAAGACATGCTTTGACATAATTGGCTGATGCCTCAGCATCGTTGCCGTGCAAACATTTCAGCCATTGTTAGGGCTGACCATCCCTTAGACCCCGGCTTTGACCCTCTTCTCCTTCTAGATTTCATCTGACTGGTACCAATGTCTTTTGCATCGAAACACACACACACACACACATACACACATATATTTTGTTTGTATATATACATACAAAATATAGTTTACAAACCTAAAACAGCTTTGAAATAAGAGTATCAATTATATCAGTGTTTTCCAAGTTTTTCCCTAAAAATGGAGGGGGCGTGAATGAGAGCATTCTGTGACTGTAACATTTTTTGGAAGTTTCTAACAATATTAGGAATTTATGAGAATTTCACATTTGATGCCATAAAATATATCCATATTTTTAATACAAAATACATTTTTAAATTAAACATTTACTATCAACTCTAACTGACATTTCAGAAAGATGACTCCTGCTTTTTTCTGGGGTCTTGAATGGATACCTAAGACATGCATTAATTATTTCTGAGGGAAAAGTACTTCAGAGGTTCACTTTATGAGTAATAACTATAGCCTTTTTGGTTTTTTCAATTTTTATTTTTTAAAGAATTTATTTATTTTAGAGAGGAGTGGCGAGGAGGGGCAGAAGGAGAAAATCTCACACAAACCCTCCTATGAGCACCAGGCTTGATCCCACGACCCTGAGATCATGGCTGTGAGCTGAAATCAAGAGTCAAACACAGAACTGACTGAGTCACCCAGACTCCCCTAAATATGGTCTCTTTCATTTTTCCACCAATGCCTAGAGAAGTCGCACTGAAAAATGCTAAAAGTTAAAATTTGGAGACTGCATGGTTATTTTAACAAAAAGAAAATGAGTTTTTTAGTCCTAGACTTATGGTTAAATACCAGGTTGCCATTTTCTAGTTGTTTTGTGCAGGAAACTTATTCAACATCTTTGAGCTATAGTATCCTAATCTCTAAGTATAAAACACAGGGGTGCCTGGGTGGCTTAGTCAGTTAAGCATCTGCCTTTGGCTCCGGTCATTACCCTGCAGTCCTGGAATCAAGCCCCACATCAGGATTATATTTTAAGCATATAGCAGCCAATCAATACATCATCACTATTATGATTATAATTTAGACAGTAGTGTGAGTTCTAAATTACTGGTTTTTAATCTCTAATGGGTGGAAAAATACTTATTTTTACATATAAATCAATGTAAATAAAGATAAATTACTTATTGCCTAGTAAAAACTATTTTGGGGGGTAGATAAAATCATTGTACTATATGGTTCTCAATCACAGTGAGTTTATATTCTTAAACTAATATCGCATACCCCCCTGTCCAAAGAATATAAATAAAAATCTTAAAACTGGTGTTTCTGAAACCTAGGTCTTCTTATAGCCAAACTGTCAAGGAGCTTGTTAAAAATTCAGCTTTCTAGGCCTTCTGAATCAGAATGCTCTGTTGCCTGGACTTCTAAATTTAAAAAAGAAAAAAACAAAAGGGCTTGCTAAACAAACATTAGGAGTCACTGCAGTAGGTGATCGCTCACTCCCACTTTGCTTAGGACTTTTCTGATTCTGGCACGGGAAGTCCCATGTCCTGTGTTCTGACACCTGCCCTAGGCCCACGCCAACCTGGGTGGTCAGTCCCCCTAAAAAGTCCGATGGTGGGTATTAAGGAGGGCACGTATTGCATGGAGCACTGGGTGTGGTGCATAAACAATGAATCTTGGAACACTGAAAAATAAAATAAAAAACAGAATTTATTACCAAGATCTAGCTATATAACAAAAACAACACAATGTTTGCAAAGCCTTGGCATTTAAATTAAGCTTTTGAAAAACAGGAAAGAAAGGAAGAGAAGTAACAATTCCACTGAGATGAAGCTTAGTCCCGAATTGAGACTGGGGAACTTTGAAAATCACCGATTCATTCGTGGTGTTCGGCTGCCCTCTGGTGGAGAGTGCTTTTAACTACAACAAATTGAAAGTCGATTTGGGAATGAAATCTACTCTGCATTAAATTTCTCCTTTGATATTAGACACATGGAGGAAGCGCTCTGTGATTATGCCATAGATGTCCTTTCTCAGGCTGTGTCCGTGCCACAGAATCACACAGAGGGGATTACTGTGCTCACTGCTGCCATTGGTACGCACCTTCTCCCAGGTACTCGCGGGAAGAATCTGCTTTGCATGAAATCTTTAAGTAGAGGGGGCGCCTGGGTGGCTCATTCGGTTAAGTGTCTGCCTTCAGTTCAGGTCCTGATCCCGGGTCCTGGGATGGAGTCCCCATCGGGCTTCCTACTCAGCAGGGAGCCTGCTTCTCCCTCCACCTACTGCTCCTCCTGCTTGTGCTTTCTCTCTCTCTCTCTCTCTCTGATAAAGAAATAAAATCTTTAAAAAAAAATCTATAACTAGAGAGTCAATGTAAAACGGAGTCTAAGTCCTGGTCTCTGCATCTGATGTGTCCTCAGCTCTAACATACCCTTGTCCCAGATTTCCATGTGTCTCTCCTTTGCTTCCTTCAGAGCTCTGATTAAATACTGTCAGAGCCCTTCCTGGTCACACTGCACAAATACCAACTCTTTTCTGGCTACTTTCTCTTATCCTTAGCCTGCTTCAGTCCTCTTGACACCAGTCAGCCACACCCGACATCTCTTCATTTTTCTCTCTCTCTCTCTCCGTCATTGTTTCCACTAGAAAAACGCAGGGAGTTTGCCTAAATTGTTTGCTGTTACATTGACAGCATTTAGGTCAGGAGGCCTAGCAGGTTATCAGCAGGTGCACAATATGTATTTACTGAATGAATGAATGAATGAATGGTCGATTCTTAATTAGCATAATGCCAACTCTCTGAAAGCCAGCCAGCAGCCAAACACAATGCATGAATCCTTGCAAATCAAAGTTTTAGTTAAAGGAAATCACCCTCCTCCTGTCCTTTCATAAGGAAACGCCCCAGTTACCTAATTTCACAAACTGGAAATAGAGTGGAGATGACAGCCAGAGTGCCTCGCAGGCCAGGGCAGGCCCGGCACAGGCTGGCTGTGAGGCGGTGTGGGGCCCCAGGCACCGGGCGGGCGGGTCTGAAGTCTTCCAGAGTCACCTCAGGCTGGGTACAAAAGCCCTTGGGCAAAACCCCAGGAGGTGTGTGGGGGGTATCTTTATGAAGCTTCCGCATTACTGGATGAATCAAAGAATTAGTAGGCAAACAGGATGGAAAGTGAGAGGCAGGAAGATTAGGAAGTGCTCCCTCAGGCCAAACGCTAAGCTCTGTGTTGGTTTGCACAGTAGGAGAAGCATGTCTGGGTGGGAACAGTTGCCTAGGGACTTCCTAGCTTTGAAATGTGGGCAAGTCCAATCTTGCTGCGTTGTTCTCATCTCAAAGGCAGGATAAAGAAAGGAGATCATCTGTGTAACGTCCCATGCTAAGTACTTGGCCAGTGTGAGCTGTCTGGGGCAGGCACACCAGATGGATCCGACGTTATTGGACAAGTCATGCCATCCAAACACGGTGCACCTGTGTGTCCCTCACCGCACTCTCTCCATGACCATCCGCTCTAAACAACCCAGGGGTTAACTTGGTCATTCCCATTCTTCTCTAGTGTTTGTATTCCTACTAACTTTTATTCAGTCGTTCACAATGGGCCAGAAAACCGAACACCAACATGGCAAAGAAGGATTGCTCAACTTTGGACAATTCTTCTTTCATTTATTAATTGAGTAAACTACAGTTGTGATCTGAAATATAGGGATTTCATAGTTTTACTCTTAGAGAACCTGTTCAAAGGTAGTAGGAAATCCATGTGTTTTTTCTCTTTTTATTCTTTTTAAAAATTATCATTTATTTGTTTATTTTAAAGATTTTGTTTTTATTTTTTTTGACAGACAGAGATCACAAGTAGGCAGAGAGGCAGGCAGAGAAAGAGAGAGAGGGAGAAGCAGGCTCCCCGCTGAGCAGAGAGCCCAGAAGAGGGCTCGATCCCAGGGCCCTGGGATCATGACCTGAGCCGAAGGCAGAGGCTTTAACCCACTGAGCCACCCAGCTGTCCCTCTCTTTTTATTCTTAATCTCTTTATTCAAAATCAGAAGACCACAATAAAATTAACTAGATGTTTTTCCTTACCTCATAATTCAAAGCTATTTTTATTGCGATTTAGAAAGGCAAACTGCCAAGGGACAGTTCCCTTCATTGAAATATCCTACAGTCCTCAACACTTAGAACCAGACTCGTGAAGAAAACTGCTTTTCGTTTCACCAACATTTTATGATTTCTTTATGCTGTGCTAATCACTGTAACATATTTATCTATAGGTAAGACTTTAGCCAAGAATCGGAAAATAAATCTATAAATGCTTCTGTGTTATCTAAAATTACAAGCACTAAAGCTAGCACAATTATATTTTGAATCAGAAGACTATGGACCAAGAGCCAGAGCATACTGATCCTATTAGCAATTCTAACAATGGTTTGAATTACCAAACCCTATTTCCTTTGAAGCACTCAGAAATGGGGAAGACTCCAAGGCCTAGAAAACAACATCGTAAGGTAAGAAAAAATGTGCAGGAACAAAACCTTCTCTATTACTGCAGAGAATAGGAAATAATCACAGTTGGCCCTAAATCTATTATTAAATCAAACAATGCCTTTTAGAGATACCTTGTAAGTCAAAACTCACTTTGATGGGTCAGGTGTCAATTACCTTGACTATTCACTTAAATACAAAATCTTTTTCCAAATAAAGACATGTAAATGAAACAGTATTTGTTTGTTTCATGCTATTCTTTAATTATTTATATACAGAATTACACTTGTGATTATGTTCCATGTGTACGTTTTAACTCAATCAAAGGAAAGATCCTTGAGAGTGATAATAAAAGTCTTTTTTTTTTGCAATGTTTTCAGGTTTCTGAACACAACTTTACTCGTAAAACAAGGATTTTGTTGTTGGTGCTGGTGTTTTTCTTTATAAAAGAAATTGTATCATAACTTCGGTGTAGTTAAAGATAATGTCATTTATCCACGGACATTAAGTCAATATTAAAACTTTCTAATATTGCTTAATATATCTATTGCCTTACCAAATCTCTTTACCCCATATAGACCGCTAATGTTGTCCTTAATGTATTCTAGCTAAACTGCCTCTATGCACATAAATAACTACCTTGTCCTTGTTCATGAGGATGCGCAAACAGAACCTAGAGGAATTCATGCTACCAGTTTTTAATATTTCACAGGAAATAATTTTGTTAACAGTCTTTGATTAAATAGGACTTTGCTATAAAATTTTGGACCTTTGACTGAAAATATGTCTGAGAAGATCATAACAACTGATAGTGCTTGAAAACAATGATAAAAAGTGCTCAGAAGTTTTTTTCAACTTTTTACTTTGGTGTGATCTCAGACTTACAAGAAAGTTGCAAGAATATTAAAAAGAATTTCCATATACTTTTTATCTAGATTCCCTAAGTGTCAACATTTGTCACCTTTGCTTTGCTTTATTGCTCATTCTTTTGCTTTCTAATATGTTGTACCCCACAAAGTATAATTTTCTCTCTCTGCATATACTTGTTCTTCAGTTTTTGAAACTAAGTGGCAAAATGATGCCCTGTTATTCTCAAATGTTTCAGTAAATATTTCCTAAGTACAAAGACATCCTCCTACTAATTAAGATAACTATTATCAAAATGAGAACATTAACATTGATATTATGATCTAATCTATGGACATTATTCACATTTTGGCCCATTATCCCAATAAAATCTTTTATAGCAAATGAAAATTCTGGATCACACACCGTCCTCGGTTATTATGTCCTTCTGGTCTGCTTTCATCTGGAACATTCCTCAGTTTTTCTTTGTTTTCATAACCTTGATAACTTTGAAGAATATAGGCCAGTTATTTTGCAGAATGTCCTTAAACTTGCTTTTATGGGACACTGCCACATAATTAGATTCGGTTTATACATTTTTGGCAGGACTATCGCAGGACTATGTTGTGGTCCCTGAGCATCAGGAGGTACATGATGTCACTTTGTCTGACTCCTGTTGATATTTACTTTGATTACGTCTTTAAAGTGGAGTCTAGGGGCACCTGGGTGGCTCAGTGGGTTAAAGCCTCTGCCTTCCTCTCAGGTCATGATCCTGGGATCGAGCCCAGCATTGGACTTTCTGCTCGTCAGGGAGCCTGCTTCCTCCTCTCTCTGCTTGCCTCTCTGCCTACTTGTGATCTCTGTCTGTCAAATAAATAAATAAAATCTTTAAAAAAAAATAAAGGGGGGGTCTACCCATTTCCCCCATGTAATGCTATATTTTTCGAATGCAATAATATTTATTGCATTATATAATATTTATTTATTTATATTAATTAATCAATATATAAATATATAATATATTTAAATAAATGTATTAATTAATGTTAATTCAATAATGTTTATTTATTATATAATAAAATGATCTCTAATAATAATGCAATAAATATTATTGCAATAAATAAATAGATATTAATATTTATTGCATTATTATTAGAGATCATTTGATAGTAAGGATTATAAATTCCTGTTGCTCATCAGACTTGCATCTACTAGTTTTAGCATCTGCTGATGATTCTTTTGGAATCAATTATTGATATGATGGTTGCCAAAGCATGTTTATCTAATCTCACAATAGTACTTGTTTAATCAGATGTAAGATATATTCTACAATTGTGTTTTGTCTTTTCATAGTTTAAGTCTTAGTGGATTTTTATTTTCTCATTTTTTTGAGACACTCTTTGTTCCATCCAAGAGAGCTATAAACATTGTCTACATCATTTGGTAAAAAGCTACACATGGTATAGTTCATTTCCTTTTTATAATAAGTAATTTTTTGTATTAGCCACATTGTTTTAATAATTTTTAGAATAAAAAATTATGCTGACAGTTTGAGGAGTGCAACATGTTATATATAAAGGGACATCCTTAAGAAAGATGTTCTCCTTTCTTTGACTTGGGCTTTAGGTACCCTCACTAAGGCCTAAATTTATCAAGCGCAGGTCCATTTTTTTACACTATTCTGATTATTTGCTGTTGAAAACAGGAGCTGTAGAAATATTTTTAACAAAAGTACCACTCATTTTATTTTTTTTTTCTTAACTCTATGACACAGTGTGGTTCAGATTTATATGACACAGCAAAGATTTTTCCATAATTTTTATATTCTGACTCTTAAAAAAAATGCCACTTTAGTTACAATGCTAGTGGGCAAAAAGGTTTTAAAAATTCTATATTATTGGGTAGTCTTTGCAAAGACATTTTTTCAATTTTACCAACCCAAATAGACTAGACTTTAATGATATTCTACCATTCTCCATCTGTATAATTACAATATGGAGATCTGAAGAGTGGATCTAATGCTTATCAATCCATAAACATTACCTCTAAATTTAGGTACACTTCATCTCTGAGTATTGGAATGTCATATTTGAAAAATTAGTGACCCAGTTAAGAGGAATGGGGAAGGTCTTTATCTTTTAAAAATGATTTGAATTGGTAATATTACAGAGAAAAATTGAGAATTATTTTGTGATAAAATGGGAAATAAAATTGGGGGAAATCCTAGCATAGAACCATGGAATGACATTTATTGGTGGTAGCTGACACTCAGGTAATCACTTTCATTTTATTATGCACCCTATCATCAAATAATGCCACGGAAGTGGTTGATTAGTACTTTTGGACCTATGCTTCTGGATGTATAACTTGTTACCATAAATATCTGCTGGTTGGGATCATGGATTAAATGAATAATACCTTAGTACAGCTGTTCCATGGTTTCTGATATTCACATTTAACTTAACTATTTTTTTTTTGTTATTGTTTCTTCTTACTTTGCTTTGGCAAAAAAATTGAGGAAATAAGTTCACTGAACGGATGTTAACATTCATTTTTATTCAGATGAGACAGGGTGACACCATAATTTAATGATACAATTTGTAACAAGGACAAAGGACTGTGAGGGTAGAAATCACATTACTGTATCTCCCTCTCCCTGTATAACTTTATAATAATAAAGTTATATATATATATAACTTTATATATATATATATATATATATATATAAAATAATCTACATCATTACCCTGTCTCCTCCCAAACCTCACCTCCACATCCAATTCACTCCCAGGCCTTTTCTCAATCCCTAACCATCCTCAAACTGCTCTGCTTATAACTTAGCTAGAATTCATTTTATGTTCAGAGATAAATATTCATAATATGTAGTTTTCACAGATTAATTTTACTATGGAGCAGAAGATGAATGCTTTCTTCTAACCATCAAGAACTTTCAAAATTGACCCCCAAAGCCCCTTAAATACATATCAGTACAAGGATTTTACAATAATGTTTCTAGTTTTAAAATAATGTTTTACAAACCTCAAATCATCTTAATCTTTAAGTATTCTATTGGCAGTGAAAGAAGAATGGCTTTGTATGTGTATATACATATACATCATACATATATTTGTACTGTACGTCATATATGTATATGACATAAATTATTTAATAAATCAACTGCTCTCCTTCAGTCAATGCAGTTTTCTTTTGTTTAAAGATTTTATTTATTCATCAGAGAGAGAGAGAGACACAGTGAGAGAGGGAACACAAGCAGGGGGAGTGGGAGAAGGAGAAGCAGGCTTCCTGCTGAGCAGGGAGCCCGATGCGGGGCTTGATTCCAGGACTCTGGTAGCATGATCTGAGCCAAAGCCAGACGCTTAATGACTGAGCCACCCAGGCACCCTCAGTCAATGCAGTTTTTAACACATCTACAGCCAACAGATAAGTAAAATGTCTAATTCTGATTAAATGATTCATTCCTACAGCTTGAAGCCATTTTCATATCATTTAAGGATCAATGAAACAGCAGAAAATCAATGGTGGTGAGATGGCTCTAGAGCTTCATGACTGCCTTTGTCTTATTATTATTATTTTTTTCCCCCGAAAGCAAATTTAACCAGCTTATGCTTTTCACACTTTTCTGTGGTCAGAACAATCAAATCAGCATTACAGTGTCTGCTGCACTAGGATCAAGTTTTTTTTTGAATGACTTCTCTTTCCTGTTAGCTCTCCAGTTTATTCTTTTCTCAGAATCTAAATGACTCATGCACCTTTTTGTCCAATCCAATTCGCACTTACCAACAGTGTGAACTTGCCTGTTTGAACAGCGTGGGGGGGGGGGTGGTCCTACTAGGGGAGGCAGGAACCATACAGAAAAGAGCCAGAGGTCAGAGTGCTTCCCTTAGGGAGATGGGTGAACGCCCCAGTCCCTGGGGCTTTCTCCTTCTCCCTCACACAGATGCCACACTCTGTGCTTCTTTATCTCAGTGGAATTTCCCTGCAGTGGGCGAGAGGATGTATCAGTCCATCAGTTCCCTTTTGAAGTGTAAGCAATCAAAGTGTCAGTGGCCTAAAACCACCATGGTTGACTATTTCCCATGCTGGTTGGCTGGGAGGTTCTTCTCTCTAGGTGGTGTTGGCTGAAGTCACCAGTATGCCTGCATTCACTTGATAACTATATTGAGTTGGGAAGTCCAAGAACGTTCCCTTCACAGGTCTGGGGCCTTAATGTTGGCACTAGGCTGAGACACCTCATTGTCTCACTGCATGTGGCCTCTCTCTCCATCAGTGTATCCTGGACTTTAAGCATGGAGGTTCAAGGATCTAAGAGAGCAAAGCTTCCAGACCTAAAAAGGGCTAGTCCCTGAAATGGTAGAGTGTTATTTCTGCTGGTAGGCAAGACAAGTCCCACTCTACTGAGCTAGGCCAGCCTGACTCAAGATGTGTGCATATGTGTGTGTGTTTGGGGTGTTGGGGGATGACTGGATGCTACCTCTTAATAGAATGAGAGTCATGGACACACAGGCTGGGAAGTTCTGAAACTATTTATAGGAAAGGTTCCGTTTTTGCTTGTTTGTTTCCCAGATTAATTTCCCCCACTTTTCAGTAATCATAGCCATATTGCCACAAGAAATCATTCTTCCTACCCTCAGTCCATATAATCTCAGAGAAGTTCCATTCCTAGATCAGGACAAAGTTTGGGAGCTTGGTTTGAATTGTTCAGAGCATTATGAATTTAGGAGAGAAAAATGTGACCCAATCAAGCTATGTGGAGGTAACAAAGTTTTTTTCTGTTCCTTCTGGGAAAGAGACCCTCATTCTCTTCCCTAGCGGACTTAAGGCTAAAATCATGTGGTTAACCAGAGATAATGAATGGACAATCAGTCAGGGAGGAGGTTCAAGCTGAGAAAGTAGAGCCAAAACCTGGAGAGAGGAAATCCAGACCCTGCTGGCATCATTTGAATTCTGGAATAGAGCTTGCTGGAAGCCCACACTCCACCTTAGTTTTCTTGGTGTTCTAACGCAATTCTTTATGCATAATGAATGCTGTATGAGTTGGGTATCCGTTCACTTGACCAGAAGAGTTCTAACCAATAAAAGGAGAAAGCTAAAGTTGTCTACAATCGCATTTCCTTCTTGGCTTTTGTGGCTCAACATTTCAATGTCTTGAGGGAAGGGAGTGAGGAGAAATAATTCATCTGTGAGAAACAGAAAGAGAGAATGAAGGGTTTTCCCAACATTAACAAAGAGGTTTTTTTTTTGTTGTTTTTTTGGTTTTTTTTTTGTCAGCTTGAAATCGAAAGTGGGCAGAGGAAAGGTTGTTATCTGATGCTGTGGGCCAGTTCTCTGAGGAGGAGGCCAGGCCCCGAAGGGAAAGAGACATAGCCAAGTGTGACATGGAGGCTGCCGAGCTGGCTGGCTTGAAGGACCCACGGAGAAGGTGATGATGAGAGCCTGCAGGCACGATTGGAAAATAACACAGTGAGACTCCCAGGACTTTGTAATATCCCTGTGGGGAGCGCCCTGGGGACCCCTGCATCTGAGAGCCTGGGATCTCCAGGGAATTTAGACTGAAGTAGATAATACATTAACTTAGCAAATGAGATAATGAATTTCTACAACTGAATCTGTGGACTGAGACTTACACATATGCAGGGCTCGTAAAGTACGTGAACTAAGGCAAATGACTGAGGGTTTCCAGGTGGCGGTGTTCCACCATACAAAAAGCTGAAGGGTGAAGGACATGGCATTGAAAAATATCTCAGGCGCTATGGTAACTGGAGTGTGTGTGAGTGTGCACACACGTGTAAAATTTCAAGTCACACTGAGCACCTACTATGTGTCAGGCTTGATGTTGGGAACACAGTGATGGGAGGAATAAGCCTGATTCCTTGGTGGTCAGAGTCTTAGTTGCGTGAGCACGTGATTACCAATGAAAGGTGAGCTCTCTGCTGGGAGGAGTACTGGGGCCGCGGGGAGCCTCTAGAAGGGGTGCCTGTCCACATCTGGAGTCATGCAGAGCCGTCGGATCCAAGTTGGAAAATAAAGCCAGTGGATATTTGCAGAGCAAAGTAGGGGAGGAGGTTTGGTGGGGGCAAGAACTGTGGTAGGCTGAAGGAACAGCATATTTAGCAGAAGGAACAGCATATTCAGCTCAAGGAACAGCATATTCCTGAGTGGAGAGAAAGCATGGTAAGTCACAGGAACCAAGGGGATAATGCGCAGGTGAGACTTACACACTGACGTGGCAAGTGGCAACCATGGGAGATGAGGCTGGAGAACTGAGCAGCATAAAGCCACTTAGATGCCACTTAAAATTGTTCGAGTCTTATTTTAATGTTTAAGTAGACGATGCTAAGCCAGGAAATGAAATAGCCAGATTTGCATTTTTTGGATGACAAATTTGGCTGCAGAATAGAGGATAAAATGGTGTAGGTCAGGAGGCCACTGAGGAATTATATCTTGTAGATGGGATGGTTTCTGACAGCTCACTCCTGCTCCGAAACGCCCTTGTCACTTCCAGGCTGTGCCGTCCCCTCTGGCGCAGATGTCCCCCGTCCAGGCTATAGAATCAAACCCCCTAGAGCTTTATGGTGGTCTCAGAGCGGCTTGTCGCTTCTCCTAAGAAGCTTTCACCATTTCGGGCGCCTGGGTGGCTCAGTGGGTTAAGCCGCTGCCTTCGGCTCAGGTCATGATCTCAGAGTCCTGGGATCGAGTCCCGCATCGGGCTCTCTGCTCAGCGGAGAGCCTGCTTCCCTCTCTCTCTGCCTGCCTCTCCATCTACTTGTGATTTCTCTCTGTCAAATAAATAAATAAAATCTTTAAAAAAAAAAAAAAAAGAAGCTTTCACCATTTCATTTGGATCACATCCCCAGAGCTCCGCTAAGAATGCCACGAAATGCTTCCACACACCCCTCCCTAATCTGCATCCCCATACAGAAATTAATAGTATAATTATCAGTTCGTAGTAATAATACACTGAATTCAGGGTTTGAGGGAAGGACTGCCTACGTTATGTTTGTGCAACAGAATAAGCACATAGGGGAGCTTTACACCAAAACACATGGTCATCATGGAGATTGATTGGAATTCCCAGGCAGTTCTTTCCTCACAAGACTTGAGTGTTGTCCTGCAAACGTAACTGAGTGCCTAGAATAAATACATTAATGGAATCAAAGGAACTCTAAACCTGAGTTAGGTCTATCAGCACCAAAGACAGTACCATAACTCAAATGTTGCAGTAAAAACAATACCGGGCATCGCCAAAGAAGCCAACGAATAAAGAAACTTGAAAGTGCTTCTCTTTATTAAAGAAATATATGAGGTGTGATGTGATGGGCTTTAAACAGGACTCACTTCAGAACCACCACTCGATGAAGCCCCTTATTGTAGCTCACAGCAGGGCTGTTAGATTCAGAATAGATAAGGGATGTCCGGTTCTTCTACGTGAAACGTAGATCACACTTGAACTGTGTTTTAACTCATGTGCTCCTGGTGTTCTGAAATAATTTATTATACTATAAATATGTGGGATTCATCACAGTCTTCAAAGTTTTTTTGGGGGGGATTATCAAATCGTGTTGATCTTGGTAATATCTAAAGTGAAGTGAACAACATTTAAAACTGCTTTATTGGTGGAAAAAAGGACATCTCAGTTGTTCCTGGTAACTGGAAGGCATTTACATCTTCCCCATATCCTTTGGGCCATGCAGAATGCCATATTGTTCACTATGCTTATTTTAGCTGTAGGATCCACAGGTGGTCTCACGCCAATCATTACAATGTTTTGCCTTTCACACTTGTGCTTTTATTATCTAAAGGGCCTCTGTGATTCCTTAAACATTCTTATGTGACTTTGAACAATTGTGTTGGATGTGTCTGTTTACATCAGGGGTACATGTAGTAATTTACAGTGCACGGTGTAACCTAACGCTTTTTGAAAAAAGTACCGATTGGGGACATACTCTCTAAATTTTCTTTGAGGTCACTGTCAAATGCTTAAAAATTATCTTTTGGAGGGGATTCCTCCCTCCCCCCCAAATGTGGAAAGAAAGACACTAAATTTGAATAAGTTTTTTATTCAATAGGTTTTTTTTTTTAATTTCAAAAAATAAGGTTCTTTTTAATTTCAAAAAATAAGGTTTTTAAAAAATTTTTTTTGAGGACAATCAAAATGTACTAATATCATCCATAAACATTCATTGGCCTTTGCCAGCTTTTTCTAAATAATTATCAATGACCCACACTGAACAACTTCCCAATGTTGCTATTTTTTTTTAGGGGGGTTGTATTTTTCAGTCCTTTTTGTCCTGATACTGCTCTCACGTATAAAACTTCACATGCTACCGTCCTGTCTGTCCTTCATGGGGTAGATCTGGGCTGGTCCGTAAGCCACATAGACCAACCGTACTGTGCTGTGCTCTTGACTAAGCCAGCCTCCGGCAGGTGGTCACCTGACCTCCCGCAGGGCCAATCAGATTCCTCCACAGCTGGACTACGGACAGGTGGGGTGAAGCTCCTTCTCTGTAGGGCTTCTGTGCTAGGAAAAGTACTTTAGGGATATTAATGCCATCTTTCCTATCACGTGCAGAAAACAGAGAGTCTTTCCGAAGATTTTACCAGTAAGAGGGACAGAGTGAGCGCCTAGGGAGGAGGTGAAACCTAATTGCTGTGTGAAATGTGGTAAGACAAGGTTGTAAGAATGAACTGTTCTGTAGAAGAAAAGGTGGGGATATTCTGAAAGCAATACCCATACGAAACTTTTGATAAAGCTTATAGGCACCCCTCACACAAGACGTCTCATGTTTTGTTGTCCACAGAAGAAAGGCAGCCTATATTTTGGTCCTCTTAACTCAGGAAGCTGGTTTTTGATGACCTGAGGGACTTTGACCAGAGTTAGCTTTTTTTCTCTCCAACTTTTTGTCTGTTTTGCTTGTTATTTTTCCTTCTTTCTCCCCTACTCTTTGTGTGTGTGTTTCTCATTTTCTAATACTTTTCTTTTTTCTCACTTTTTAATTTTTCTTTTTGTATTTTTACTTTTTCTATTTGCCTTTTTCTCAGCTTTTCCTTTTTCACTTTCTTTTTCTTACTTTTACTTATTCTTTTTTAAACAAAAAATTTTTTCTTTATTCTTTTAATTTTAATTTTTAATTCTCTTTTTCTTATTTTTCTTAGTTTTTTCATTTTTCTTTTCTTTTTCTATTTATCATTTTTTTCCTTGATTCATATTTTGTCATTTTTTAAAAATTTAGCTTGTTGGTATTTATTTTTATTTGCTCTTTTTTTGTTGTTGTTATTGTGTTTTGATCCCTTTGGAATGACTAGTTCATTAAGTGAACTGTATTAGTCAGGACTCTTCAGGGAACCTATGTAAAATAAGGAACTGGTTCACATGATTATGGAAACTGAGAAGTTTCGTGATCTGCCATCTGCAAGCTGGAGATCCAGGAGTGTGATTGGTGTAATTCAGTCCCATCTGAGTCTTGAGAACCAGGGAAACTGATGGCTTAAATCCCAGCTTGAGAGCAGAAGATGAGATGAGATGGTTTGGCTCAAGAAGGGAGTCAGACAGAACAAGAGGACAGAAACAGCTATGGGTAGGAGCCCAGCAAAAGTAAAAGCTGCTGTGTGTGCATTGTATACACCTGCCCAGAGGGCTTCATGTAGTGGAGGACGGAGGTGCGCCAACCACTTCGCTGTTCCCTCAGTGGGGCTCAAATTGGGAGGCTCTCCAATACCACCATGGTCTTCAAAACCACTGTCTCCAGAATAACTTATAAGACTGCCAGGAGAAGACTGGGGACGAGAGGGGAAGTTGTCCCAAGACATTAATCTACAACATTGCAAGGGAAGGCCCTGAATCCCTCAAAATTCTCTTGTGACCCAACTAAAATAAATACAAAGCAAAATCACAATAATCAGATCTTCCCTCAAGGGAAACCAAATCTGGATATGACCATCCAAAGAGTGGGACAAATGTCAGTGAAGTGGACTGGGGACTACATCTGGGAGCTGTGGTGTTGGTTTTGCTTGTTGGGAAAATCAGGCATGAAGGTCACGAAGGTCCCTTCTGTATGACAAATACGGCCATAGAGGAACCATCCTTGGGCGCCTGGGTGGCTCAGTGGGTTAAGCCGCTGCATTCGGCTCAGGTCGTGATCCCAAGGTCCTGGGATCGAGCCCCGCATCGGGCTCTCTGCTCAGCGGAGAGCCTGCTTCCTCCTCTCTCTCTGCCTGCCTCTCTGCCTACTTGTGTTCTCTCTCTGTCAAATAAATAAATAAAATCTTTAAAAAAAAAAAAAAAAAAAAAAAGAAGAAGAACCATCCTTTATAAGCCTGAAGAAATAAACAAAAAACCAAACCAAACCACAACAACAATATAAGTCTTATGGTTGGAAACTGCAGTCTCCAAAACACCAGCTTGATCTCCCTAAAACACCCCTTTTATCATTTGTTGTCCTGCTCAAGGATCCATGGCTTTTCTTGACTCTTTTCACATAAAAATTATATTGATTGGTTTTATGGTCATCCATAAATACTTTCCATTGCTTTTGTCCTTTCAGATTTATATTTGCAACTATCACTTGCACCCTCTTTAAAATGCGATCTTTTTAAACACATTACCTTATTTAAATCTGACTCAAACTTTGTTTTATTTTTCCCCAACTTTTTTTTTTTTAAAGATTTTATTTATTTGACAGAGAGAGAGAGATCACAAGTAGGCAGAGAGGCAGGCAGAGAGAGAGGGGGAAACAGGCTCCAGAGAGCCTGATGCGGGACTCAATCCCAGGACGCTGGAATCATGACCTAAGCCAAAGGCAGAGGCTTAACCCACTGAGCCACCCAGGCGCCCCTATTTTTCTCCAACTCTTAGTATCATTGTAGTGGATTTTAGAATCGCCTACGGATGACATTCACAACACTTGCCCTCAACACCAGGAACCACCATCTCTGCTGGACATTGCAAACCTCTTCTTTGGTCTTACCCTAGGTCTTTTTGTCATCCCAGATTTCTCAACCTCTGAAATCTTAAGGTCGTCTTTGGCAATATTTGAATATAATCCTTCTATATCCACTTTTAGAACTTTATTTCCATGAACTCTTCTTTTAAACTTCATTTATACTTTCCGTAATTAGACCCCTCTTTTGCCTCAGCTGATGTTCCTGGAGTTCTCTTCCTTCCTGTTCTAATTCAAATCCAAGATGCATTATTTAGACGTTTTTTTCTCCCAACAGCCACAACATTTTTATCCCTATCTTTCTATGATGACCTCCATGAGAGCTCTCAGCCATCTATGCATCCAGTTCCCTGTTTCATCCAGTCTCCTGGGCACTGCTAAAGTAATCGCAAAGAAGTAAGCTGGCTTTTCTTGAAGTCTGCGTTCAGTCTTGGCTACAACTTCAATGCTGCTGGATGTTTCTTTTACTTACCATGGTCAGCTCCCTCCCTGTACCTTCCCACAGCTTTACCAAGCTTCACGACTTCTCTGAAGTGGAAACAGCGCTAATATGATCTTTTCCAGCACCTCTCTTTCCTAGTGCCAAAAGAATACTGAGGCTATCACGACTGTCTTTGGTCCACCTCTGTCCCAAAGCTCCGTACTTAAATGAAATCTTTCTTCTTTCCTTCTTTCATTCTCTCTCCCAACCTTTATTCCTATCTCAGAGGATTGTAATTTTTTTCTTCTTCTTTGTAGCTTATTCGTCCCCTTTTCTCCAGATCCCTTCTCTTCCTTCTACTCTAAGAAGTAGATCTAAGATCATTATCTCATATCCAGTAGTATACTAAACATGCTCATATTCTTTTATAGTTAGACAAACAAATTTCCTTGATCCTAACACGTACTAGTTACTGCCTTATCTTCTTTCTTTCCCTGATGAGCCATGAATAGTGTGTCTACAGTATTTTCCTAATCCCTACTTCTCATTATTCCTCTTCAAATTTCTCTGCTCCTCACCCTTGACAATACTCTTGCTAATTGTTGGAGGAGGTCATCAGTTGACCAGGGAGCTGGATCTAGACTATCGAGGGCTCCTCACCCCCTCCGTGTCCTTGGAATGTGCGTTCTGTCCAGTGTACTAGGATCTGCTTCAAGAACATTGCTTTGAGGCATGCCTGGGTAGCTCAGCCAGTTTAAGCACCTGCCTTCGGCTTGGGTCATGATCTCTGGGTCCTGGGATGGAGCCCCGCATTGGGCTCTTTGCTCAGTGGGGAGTTTGCTTCTCTCTCTCACTCTCCTTCTGTGCTTTCTCTCTCTCTCTCAAATAAATAAATAAAAATCTTAAAAAAAAAAAAAAGAACACTGCTTTGAGAGAGTAACATGTTATTGACACTGTCTGAATGGTAAAGGTGTAAAGGTGACTGAACCCCATTAAGCTGTCTGTATCAACTCTTAAGCTTCTGGTGGGTGAGTCCGGAGATCTACTTGTCTTGTGGCCACCAATGACAAGCCTTCTACATGTGTCCCCTTGCTTATTAAACCTGCCACCTACTCATCTGGAGTGGTCTGCCTCTTTCTTCATTTCTCCCTGCCTCTGTGTACAGGGGCCAGGTTCAAATTTCACTTTGGGAGTACCTGAGGTTGAGTTAACCAACATGGAAGTCTCACCAGTCTCATAACTGGTGTCATAACTGCCAAATCCAAAGAGAGCATTTCAGTACTTATCTTATTGGCCCGGTCTGTGGTATCTAATCCAGTTGGCCATTCCTGTGGGGAAAATTACCCCACCTGGGTTCTTTCCCTAGCCCAAGAGGATTCTTTGCCCTCCTGTGTATGGACCCCTTGCCTACAGCTATTAAATGTTTGTGTGCTCTAATTTCTCACTGTTGATGATCTTTTTCTCTCAATTCTGCATTCTCCCTGAATGAATCAAATCACGGTGATGCTGGAAAAGTATCTGAGACAGAAAACGCTCAACGCATGACCAGCAGTTACTCTCTGCCCACATCAAACCTTCGTATTTGCAGTAATATAATGTAATGAAGCATCTCCATTCACCTAAGAATTTAGCTAGAGCCCCAGTTGTGAGTTCAATGACTGGTGAGAAGCTTCATGTTCTAAAAAAGAAGTGGGAGTCCCATGCCCACGGGACTTGTGGAGAAGTGAACAAGACTGTGGGGCTAGAAATGAAGGAGGAGTGGAGAGATAATTTGGAGACTTGATAGACAATCAGCTGCGAGACACGAGAAAGCAGAAATGCTGGAGAATAGGCATTATGATTAGAACATAGAAACTGAGACAATGAATTACTTGACATGCTTAGTGAATGCCTGTATGAAATTATATAATTTGTTACAACTCGGATGAGATAATGGCTTTTTTATACCTGAGATCCAGGATATTGATGCCCATTTATATGGTCACTGTAAGACAGATTATGTAAACATCAAAATTCACTTACAATCAGCCAAAAGAGTAACAGCATCATGATTTAGATGGCAGTATATAACAAGTTATATTTTTAGTGTATTTCAAAATTCTTATAAGTCACTGAGAGTGTCTAAAATATTTATAGATTACACTCAGTGTTGGAAGATACCACCGTCTTGCTCAAGCATGCAGCCATCCACACTGATACTGAGACACAGTGTTGTTAACTGGTTGAGATCCTGGGCTCTGGAGTGTTTCCACTCAGGTTTGAATCTCACCTTCTTGTTTATTACCTACGTGAATTTGGGCAAGTGATTTATTTATTTGTGGCTCAGCCTCATCTGGAAAGTGGGAATAATGGTATCTCCCTTCTAAGTTTGCTGTGAGAATTACATTAATTAATATAAAGCCCTTAGAACAGTGTCCTGCATTTCATAAACTGTACTTAATGTTATTATTGTCATTGTATATTTTGGAATCATAATACAATTCCATTAAGAAAAATAAAACTAGTTCTAATTTTTTAGACTTTTTTAGACTTGTAATGCTTTGAAATAGGTCCTGAGAAGTAAGTGGCTGGTTATTTGTGGTGATCCAAAAGCTGTGTTTAGGAATTAATCTCCATACATTCATCATTTACCTTGATGGAACCCATGGATAAGTGTTACACTTTGCTGCAATCACAGTTCCTGTTAGTCAATTTCCAGAAACATGATGCATTTCTAAATGGTGTGTTGAACAGTTACAACTTCCATGGACTACTTCCTTTCCCCTCCCACAAGAATAACTTTCTATTCCCATTTGACTGAAATGCATTTCCAACACCCCTTCCAGGAGTGTACCTCTTCCATTATGTGAGAAACAGCTGTGCACATGTTTCTGTGCCATTTTAATGATATGCTCTGCATTTCTTCATGTCTTTCTGCTGAACATTCTGTTCTTTATTTTTTGTATCACCTCTTCTGCATTAGGTAGCAACGTTCCTCAAGGTTAGTAACCTTGCTCACTTTATTTTTCCACATGTTTGTGGCATAGATTTGTATACTTTAGGCTGAGAAAGAAGCTTAAGACACTTTGGGGACAGATTTGCTGAAATTAACTTCTCCAGTCTGAAACCTGAAAGAACTAGGCCATTATAATTACATAATTTCTTTCTTTTCTTTTTTTTTCTTTCTTTCTTTCTTTCTTTTTTTTTTTTTTTTTTTAGCATGAAGGGACCTTAGAGATCCTATTTTCCAGATCCTTCGTTTTACAAATTAGGAAACTGAGTCCCTGTATATCAGCAGTAGAGCCAGATCACAATTCATCCCCCCAGGCGGATAAGTCCAGTGTTCTTTCTGCAGCGTCAGCTCCCTCCTGGATTGAGTCATTTATTTTCCAGGTGACTTCTGCATATTATGGGTGGGTGTGTTGGGGGGGAAGGGCGCTTTTAGTACTTCACAGCCTTGCCAGGTCACAGAAGCCAACATATATAACATAGAAAAAAGAAGAGAGATTTAATATAAAATAAAAGGAGAATTTTCTTTTCCTCTTGTCTTCAGTAATATCGTTATTAAGGGAAGAAAAAAAAAAAAAAAAAGAAAGAAACACCACACGGTATACTTAAGACAAGAGACGGTCTTAGGGAATGTGAAATCACCCTATCACATCTGTCTCTTCTGGAATGATCTGTTCCTAGTCCCTCCGTTCGGGGTTATTATTTTGGCCACAGTGTCCCCGGTGGGGGGCCGAGGCCAGGCGTGCGTCCGCGGTGTGTATTCCGCGTTGCGGGGCGGGGTGGGGGGAGGCGTCTGCACGTGGCCCGCGGCTCAGCGAAAGGGGGCGGGGTGGGGGGCGCGGGGAGGAGAGCGCGCGCGAGGGGCCGGGCAGTAGCCATTAGCCTGACGAGGCAGGTGGGAAGAGGGAGGGGTCTGCGCGTCCTCAGAGGCTCTGGGAACCCCGAGACCCGCTCCGCCGGGAGGGGTGAGGCTGCCACTCGCCGCGGCGCCGGGAGCTGAGGAGCGGCGGGGAGAACTTGGTCACTCGCGCCCGTCTGAGGCCGCTCGTCCAGGGACGTGGGCCCCGAGCCGCCGCGCTGCAGGACGTCGGGCCATGGGTGAGTGCGCGGGCGGGCCGCGGGACTGGCTGGCGCGGACGGCGAGCGGACGTGGCTCGGCCTCCCCGTCGGGCGCGGGACCTCTGCCGGGCGCGGGGCGGCGGGGACCCGGCGGAGGGAGGCCCGCGGGAGGCTGCGCCGACGCCCCCGGCCGCGAGCGCGCGGGGACGGCGGCCCGGGGGCTCCGCGCTCGGCGCCGGGGGAGCGGCGTGGGGAGCCTGAGGGGGCGGGCGTGCCCGGGGACCGCCGTCCGCCCGCGTCCCCGCGCCGCAGCGTGCCGCTCGGGGAGCAAGTTGAGGTGGGGCGCGAGGAGCGGAAACTTCGCACAACTTCCATTCGCACAGGTTTCCGCGCGGGAGGGGCCGGCGCGGGGCGACCGCGGGGACGCTGGCGACGCGTCCCCGTCTCGGCTGAGTGCCGCATTGGCACAAAAGGTTGGAAGTTGAGGCCGAGGGCCGGTGGGTTCTGCCTGCGCCCCCGCGGGGCTGGGGGCGGCGGAGCTGGCGCAGTCCAGCCCTGCGCGAGCTTCTGGACGGGGTCCATGCGGCGGAGTTGGGCGGCCGCCGCGAGGCACGGCCCCAGGAATGTGGCTGGGTGGGGTGCGGGGGTGCGGGGGTGCGGGGGTGGAGGGGTGGAGGGGGTGGGCGAACCTGGTGCGAAACCATCGATCCAGACCCGGCGCGAGGAGCTGGTCCCTCGGGGAGAGTTCGCGGAGCCGCAGCGAGGGGCGGGAGAGGAGGCACCCGCGCCCTCCCAGACGCGCTTCGCTCGGCCGGGGGGACCCGCGGGGTCGCGCGGCGCTGCATTTGCCGGTGACCGATGAGCGAGCCGCCCGCAGTCGGGTTTACTATTCCGCGCCCGCACACGCGTATCTCCGCGTCCGAGTCCGTCGCGCGCCCCTCCCCCGGCCTCTCCCTTGTCCTTTGTTGGAAAGGATTTCTTCAGGGGAGAGGAGGCTTCGCGACCCGGGCCCCACCTCGGGTTGAAATTCCTAAGTTCCCACAGACTCAAGGGTTAGGGGATGCTTGGACTGCTAATCGGCGGAGTTTATACACACTGGCCAATTTGGGAGAAAGGAAAAAAGAGAAGGCTGAGGACATTTTTGCCTATGAATGTGAATTGTGGTCAAGACATTCATAGTCCCTTTTTGCTTGACCCGGAAGTCTTAGAAAGACCCATTTTGAGGGCCTTTGAATAAAGCAGTGTGGCAAAGGATCTCCAGAATGGAGATCTGTCTTTAGAAGTTTTCTGAAATATTGGAATATTTCCAAGTGAAAAAGGAAAGATAAAACATTTTCCCAAGTGTGCAGAAAGTATTTCAGGTTTGGTCTTCCATGCTTTTCATTGTACATGAGAATGTAAACTCTTGTGAGTATAACACACGGAGGGAGGAAACTCTTAGGAATGGAAAGCCGAAATAATTGACTTAATGGAATTTACTCAGTTACCCCACTAAAAGCACTAAGATACAATTTGTATCCAACATACAAGTCTCTAGAAAGAATGAAATCATTTACCTTGTAACCTTAAGCTTGAGGGGACTATCTTTGAAACAAACGGTAAGTTACTTTTAATTTTGAAGTTAATTGTTTCTCTAGCTTGCATTTCCACACTGTAATGAAAACGGTTGGTCCTGAATTTTACTTCAGTAGCCCTTGGATAAATAAGCCATGATCCCTGTTACAGGAAGCTGTTTTTATGGAAACAAGGTGGAGCTAACACCTGAGCCCTTAGGGTAATCCTGAGCTTGGTCTCTAACTCTTACAGATTCTTACAGATTCTCCTCCCTATTTGTAATCTGACAGATACCTAAAATTTGTCTCCACCTTCTTCACTTAACACATTACATTTTTCTTATTGAGATTGAAATCACTAAGAACTCAAGTTGGCTAGTAAGAGAGAGTAGGTAGAGCAAGCGAGTGAGAACCCAGGGGTCAGGGAGTAGAGAAAACTAGTATGTAGCAACAAAGAGTGAGATCAAGATGCCAAGACTCAGGACAGTGGCCCACACCCTCAGTGCAGAGATAGGAAGAGCCACCGAATTATGTACAGAAACTAGAGAGAAGACTCTTCGTCAATTAAGGTCATCTTTCTCCTCTTCTTTTAATTTACTTGTGAAAAACAGAGAATGTTAGTCAGAATTTCTTTCATTTAGTGGTAGCAGGGGGTGAGGACGTTGGAGTCCATACTGCTAGGATGAAGGGGAAAACAGTGTAGGAGAATGCCTGGGTATGCCAGGAAGCTGAATCCATCTTTTTCTGGTGTCATGACAACCGAAATTTATCATTTATAGAAAGGAAGATGGTGCTATGGGAGTGAATATAGCAATCAATTCTTGTTTGACTCAGAAGAAATCCATACTCTAGCATTGTAGAAGAATGAGGGTAATTGGTTAATCAAATATTCTGAATAATTTATAGTTATATCTATAATGCACAAGGCTAATTCTCAAAAAAAAAAAAAAAGGAAAGGTTATTTGCGAAGTGGGCAGATTGAGATTCTGGCATCTCTTGCTTCCTTCTTATATTTTCTTTCCTCAGTGATGCCTTCAGCTTATCTAGCTATGCAACAGGGTTTTTCCTCTGCCCTCAAATATTGCTCTACGGAAGGGATATGATGAAGTGTTTCATACTAAAAAAATGCAGGACTAACTGTTTGCCAAGAGTATTTGCATTTTAGCTTCAAGGCCAACTTTGACCTGCAAGCTTCTAATAGTGAGATAGGTCCGGAGTATTTTTAATTTCTCCTGTAACTACATCACCTACTGCTCTTTGATTTATTTAAAACATGATATTGGACATTGTTCAGTTCCAGAGGTTATTGTGGAAAGTTTCATGGAGGGAGTGGTATTGAACCTGATTTGGGGGGGATGTGAAAGGGTTTGGTGAGAGAAGAGGTGTTCTAGATAGGACAATGGGTCTTTTCTCAAAGCAGGAAGGAAATCAGTTTTAGGGAGTAGTAAGACATAGAGCTGAGTTGACAGAATGGACTTGATTTTGGAGAGCGTTCAAAAGTAACCAGAGGAATTTAGAATTTACACGATAGGAAACAGGGAGTCATGGAGGGTTTTTGAGCATAGAAGAATTACAATGAAATTAGTGCTTAAAGGAGATGAATTGATCAGTGTTGTTTAATTCAAAGGATACATTGGAGAAGATAGACCCAGAAGATAGACCCAGTTGTCAAAGTAATCCTGAAATGATACGACATACATTTAGACCAGGCATAGTGGAATATGGTGACAGGGGAAAGAAGAAAAAAGATAGATGAAAGATACTTCTAATGAGAAATCTATAATATCAAATGATTGAGCAACATTGAGGAATAGAATGTATCAAATATATATCAAATAAGGATATCAAAAAAGGATATGTCAAATAATATCAAATCTCTGGAGATGTGAAACATTAAAAACTGGGGAAATAATGGGTCCCTTGATAGAATATTTATTTATTTATTTATTTTAAAGATTTTATTTATTTATTTGATAGAGAGAAATCACAAGTAGATGGAGAGGCAGTCAGAGAGAGAGAGGGGAAGCAGGCTCGCTGCTGAGCAGAGAGCCCGATGCGGGACTCGACCCCAGGACCCTGAGATCATGACCTGAGCCAAAGGCAGCGGCTTAACCCACTGAGCCACCCAGGTGCCCCCCTTGATAGAATATTTAAAGGCTTAACCCAATGCTTTATTTTCCCGATGCTCTGGATGGAAGATTAATTTCATTTTTGGGATGTTAATTAAGAGGTGATAGCTAGACATGTAAACCCAAATATTTAGTTGGAAATACACAATGAGAATTTAGTAGAGCATAGGAACAAGAAGGAAAATAAAGATTTCAGGGTTATCAACCTCTAGTGAGAGGTAAACCCGCACAATGAATTAACTGTTTGAAAGTTAATATATAAGGAGTGCTAGTTGAGGGATCGCAAAAGAAAGGATAAACACCTGCAGGAAGAGGAACGTAAACTACATAATGCCCTAAAATTAGAGCAGTGAAATGTGACATCTTTCACATTCAGCTTTAGATCAAGGAGTCTAAATTTCGATGAGAAGAAAATCAGGCGGAAATACTTTGTTCTTACTCAGTTTCAATAAATTTGGACATGGTTAAGGATTTGTAAAATTATTTGCAAATTTAGGCAAAGAATAATGAAACATGGTATTGTCTTGAACTCATACTAGCTTTAGGAAAAATATGGCCCCATAGAGGTAAGTTATGAACAGGGTATAAAGAGCCAGGATTTGAAGCAGGAGAAACAGAAGAGATGATAATGCTTTATATCTTTGAGTGGGTCATGTGAGTCTTGGGGATTCTGTTTTCCCTTTTGTTTGATGAGGGAGTTGGTAAGATTTGATACGTTAATGTAGCTTGGATCTTGATTCTGTAACAATTAGAGGGAAAAACATGCAAAGAAGATAAAGTTGAGCTTTTCCCATTAAGCAAAATAAGAACAATTTAATGGCATTAGACTACTCGGTAAAACTTTTTTCTTTTTTTTTTAAGAGAGGAAGAGAGAGTGGGGGAGGGGCACAGGATGAGGGAGAGAGAGAGAGAGAATCTAAAGCAGGCTCCACATGCCGAATCTCTCAACTTGAGATCACAATCTGATCCAAAATCAAGTGCTGGGAAGTTTAACCGACTGAGCCACCCAGGTCCCCTGTTAGGTAAAACTTTTAAACTTCATCTGGCCTCTGGTATGTTACTCTCCTTGGAAAATTTAAAAAGTCTTATAGTCTGAACCTGAATAGAGAAAGATAAACTGATGTTCTGGTTATCCTTGCTACATAACAACTGTCCCCCAAACCAACGAATTAAAACAACAACTTATTATTAACTCTCATGGCTCTGCAGACTGACTGCTGAGCAGTTCCTGTTGAGGTCTGATGCCTTTGCAGTCTCGTATCTGCTGGGAATGCAGGCATCTGAAGGCCTGACCGGGTTGGTTGTCTAAGGTAGCTCCCACATATTGGCAACTGATGCTAGCTCTTGGCTAGGAGTTCATTGGGGCTGCCTTCAGGTGACTTGGGCTCTTCACAGAATGGCAGCTGGATTCTGAAAGGCAGCATTCCTAGGACAAGTGTTCCAGGAAACCGGGTGGAAGCTGTAGGGGAGGGGCATTGGGTCCCTCCTCTTGCTTTGAGGAGCATTTCTACAAGGAGAGAAAAAAATGGTAGTAGCCAGTTAACTGATCTCATTTCTAAAAAAGATGTCTTAGAAGTGTGCTTTGCCATACAGACCTCATCAGGTTTACAAGGGAAAATTTGAAGTAAGGTTTTTGAAACACATATGATAAAGGACTGAATCTTTAATTAGAAATATGAAGAAATCTAGGCAGTCACACTAAAATTTCACAGCAGAACATTTGAGTGTGGAAATTCATGTCTGGGTGCAAATGTGTTAGGAAGGTGCTGGGAGAAGCTCTACTCAAAATAATTTCAAATAATCTCAGTCTTTCTTATTTTAATTTAAATCTGAAGTTTCTAAAGCTATCGTGAATTACTATTTATTTCACTTGGAGTTTAGTTTGTGTCATCAATTGGAATATAGGTCAGTAAATCTTTTATTTAATATCCTTTAATTATAATAAACTAAACGCTTTGTGATGAACTGCTCAGAAGCTTGCTTTAATTTTCAAAAACATATTAATTATACAAAACATAATTTGAACTGGTGGAATGTTGACTAAAAATAAGTATAGGCTTAAGTATTCTCATTTTTGGAACATATGTTTCCAAATCAAAGATGTAAGATTTAACAAAACTTTAAATGTAAATTCTCATTTTATCATTTTCAATTGGAGAGGGGCAGAGTTGTCATTTCTAATACAAAAATACAGGGCTTTCTCCTAGACAACTGAGAAGCAAAAATTAGGGTGAATGAGATGGGTTTAAACTCAAGGACAGAATTAGTTTCAACCTAGAAACTTAGTGGCCTTAAAAAAGAATTAGATTCTGACTTTCAACTTGGTTGATTTGAGGTCGTTCTATTTTCAACTACTTGACAAGAGATGAGGAAATAGGATAGGTGATGTGAAGTCATATTACTTGACGCATACTACGCTATACAACAAACACAACCAGATCTTACCAAGAAATAAAGGCTTGACCTTTATAATCAGAATAATGCATGAAGAGTCCAAAGGTAATATGACATGTAGTTAAAATAAATTCTTTAGTTTGTTAAGATCACCTGTCAAAATAGTCACTCACTACTTGCTGCATAGTGTATAAGATATGCCAAAACTATATAATAGCAAAATAAGTTATCTCTTGCTATTTCCACACAATTTCTTGCTCTAAGGCTTCTAATTATATTGTCTCATTAGAATAACTTAGGGAATATATTATGTTCCAATTCCTGGGTCCCACTGCCAAGTCAGGTTGAGAAGGTTTGGGCTTGAGAAATGGACCTGCAGTATAACATGTAATCTAGCGTTTTGAGGTGGGAAGTTTGGGATATGATTTTAGAAATAACCAATACAGAATGCCTGCCTCTCCTTCATCAAGCCAACCGAGCTACAATTGTAAGTGTTACTCTTTTATTTGTATGTGTAATATATTACATTTAATCCAGTTTCTAACTCTAAAAAATGTTACCAAGAGCTATGCCTTGGGATTGCTGTTACATTTCTGTTTCTTTTCTCCCTTAAACTTGCTAGGTCTCTAAAGGTGTTGCCTGTCTCTTTCTGTACCAGTCACTCCGTAGCCTTAAGATGGGGTCATGCTCTCCGGAGATGACTGAAACTCTTCCCCTGAAGGTTGCTTATGATTTCTAGTCTCATGGCTTCAAGTGTTTCTGTGTTCATAACTCCCAAACTGGTATTGCTATACACAGCTGTCCCCTACCTCCACCCACAGTCCCTCTACTCCCTCAAACTCAGTATGTTCAAAACTGAATTAGTTACATCCTTCCTGTATCTAAATGGTTCTCACCTCTTTCCTTTTCTTGATGACTCTTGGATACACCTGGCCTTGAGGATGTAAGGTCCTAACATCTCTTACCATCTACACTGTTTTATCATATATCATGAACTTTGCTTTCATTCAGCTCCTCCCCCTCCTGCCTGGGTTCTGGTGGTCTTTCCTGTGCAAGTTACTTCCCCTCTTCCATTCCCCGAAAATCATCCCCCTTTGTGGATCAGCGCACTCCATTCAAACACAGCGCTTACATGCCGTTTACCTCACCGCTGCGATTCCTGCTGTTCCCTTTCATGCACTTTTTCCCTAAACAAAAGAAACTACAAACCAATTTCTTCTATCCACCCTTAGCTTTTTCTTACCCCCCAATTATCTAATCATGCTCATTTTGCTCCTTGCCAGGCCCTTTCTGTTTCTTAATTTTTTTTAAATTTCTTTTCAATGTCCCAGAATTCATTGTTTATTCACCACACCCAGTGCTCCATGCAAAAACGTGCCCTCCATAATACCCACCACCAGGCTCACCCAACCCCCCACCCCCCTCCCCTTCAAAACCCTCATATTGTTTCTCAGAATCCACAGTCTGTCATGGTTCATCTCCCCCTCCCGTTTTCCCCAACACCCATTCTGTTTCTTCATGGAATTGCAAAACTCTGTTGCTTGACTTAACTTCATTAGCATGACTTAAATATATTTCCTGTGTGAAAACTCCCCACCCTGTGCCCAGCTTAGTGTTTGCCGAAGTATGAGGTACATACTAGTGAGATGCAAAATGTTTTTATTTTATGTATTTAACAAATACAGTATTGAATACTGTATTTGTAGGTGCTTTGTGAGTTCTTAATGATTCAATCTTTGTTAACAGTTCTATTATATAGATATTATTATCTTCATTTTTACACAGAAATTTTAAATAATTTGTGCAAGGTAATGAAAGTAGTAAGCAGTAGAGAGGGTATCTGAACTCAGTCTATGCTCCCAAACACTATGTTATACTCTTTCCTTTTTAGGTGGGCATGATTTTTTAGGTGGTTCAAAGACATGGCATCAAATAAAACTGAAGGTTACAATGATAAAATTATTCTCATCTCAATTTTCTTTCAATTCTTTTGATTAAATCAAGAAGAAATCCTAATTTAGTGCTATTAATTTTATGCAAATCACAGCAATTACCTTAACAGATCTCCATTTACATAACATGATAATGCATCGTGGTTTAAATATAAAGTGACACACAATTCAAAAAATGGCCAGGGACTCCCAGGTGGTTCAGTGGGTTAAGTGTCTGTCTTTAGCTTAGGTTATGATCCCAGAGTCCTGGGGTCAAGTCCCGCATTGGGCTACTTGCTATGTAGGCAAGAAGCCTGCTTCTCCCTCTGCCTTCCTCTCTTCTTGCTTGGTTGGGCACGTTCTCCATCTCTCTCACTAATAAATATATAAAATCTTAAAAAAAAAAAAAAAAGTTAGGTATTAGATTTTGGGATGCCTGGCTGGCTTAGTCGTTAAGTGTCTGCCTTCTGCCCTGGTGGTGATCACAGGGTCATGGGATTGAGGCCTGCATCAAGCTCCCTGCTCAGCGGGGCGTCTGCTTTTCCCTCTTCCACTCTCCCTGCTTGTGTTCCCTCTCTCACTCACACCCTCTCTCTCTCTCTGTCAAATAAATAAATAAATAAATAAAATCTTAAAAAAAAAGTCAAATAGTTAAAAAGTACCAATGATATTTCAGGCAATTCCTTTTATAATAAAGGGAGGGCAGGCCCTAGACTTTGCGCACTTGGTAGTCCCTGTTTTTAAGATAGGAAATACTGATTATTTATTTATGGTAGAGATTTAAAGTTTTATTGGCAATATGTTTTACTAAAAATGAAAACTGTTTTAAAACATGAAGTAAATGAGAGTAATGATGGTATTGATATGGGACAAACTATATAACCTGGAGGCAGTTTGATGCTGAAGAAGTAGTTAAAACAAGTATTTCAATAAATTCTTCTTCTAATTCATCCACATGGAGCTTGGGCATGTTTGTCACTGAACCTTCTGGGCCCTTGGGAATAATACCATCAATATCTCTCTTACAGGGATGTTTATAGGGGGAAAAAAAGATATTTGAAAAGAGTCTTAAATATAATAAATGCTCAGTCAATTGTTGCACTTTTACACATTGTTAGGTAATGAGGTAAAAACTGTATGTAGGGCACACAAATGCCTGCACAAAAACCCTGCATCCGATGGAAGTCTGTCTTTTCTGTATGCTCTCAGTGTCTTATCTCTACAGCTGTTATGGCACTTACTGAACACAGGAATGTGTTTTTTCCTTCCCCATTATTTGAGGTCATGTCCAGACTCTGAAGGCAACAACTTTTAGATAATTGGCAAAGAAACCAACAAACATTCTTACCGTTAAAGTGTTTGTCTAGTATTGCCTACCCTGCTCCCTTAGTAGAAAGTTACAGAAACACAAAATTTCACTCCTATTTATGTAAAATTTATTTAGGATTCATCAGGGTAGGAGACAGGGAAGAAAGCAAAGGTGTGGAATAGGGTTCTCTGTCCAGAACAGAGTTAAGGATGCTGTCATGGGAGGGATTCAACGCTGGATCAAAGCCCCTGATGAGATGAAAAACATTAAGGCAATAAGGATCTAGAAGAATCTGCTGAAAAGCAGATGAGATAATTGGCACAATGTCAGGAGAGTCAAAGGAGAATAGCATTTGTGTGTGTGTGTGTGTGCGTGTTTTAACATCTTATATATTTATTTGAAGGCGAGAGAGACCGAGAGAGCAGGAGCTAGGAGGAGAGGGAGGAGCAGGCTCCTTTACATGGGACTTGATCCCAGAGCCTGGGATCAGAACCTGAGCCAAAGGCAAATACTTAACAGACTGAGCCATCCAGGTGCCCCAGGAGAACAGCGTTTTGAGAAATGAATGATGTACAGTATTCAGTACAACAGAAAGAAGAGAAGAATGTCCTTTCCTTTGTTTAATGGCTTTTTTGTTGCTATAAGCCTGTCAAAATGAAAGTGTTTTTTATTAAGAGGTGAAGATACAAGCCTCCTCTCATGGAGCATATTTCGAGAACCACAAACAAAACAGGAAGGACTGAAGGGAGGGAGAGAGAGGGAGGAGGAAGGAGTTGAGAAGAGGCGTAAGGGACCAGGAGAGGGAAGCGAGAAGGAAGGATAAAACAGGTTTAAATCGATCCGAGGTCAAGTGAAAAGTTTTTTATCAGGTAGGAAAGAATGAGAAGAATTGCTTCATGTTTTGAGAAAGAGGGGAATGATCTAGGGGAGAGGCGTAGACTGAAAAGCTACAGAAATGACAGAATCCCCGAGCATTATATTATATAAATGATTAATAATATGAACTTACTTTGTATTACTTAAACAGTTTTTAAAGTAAACAAAATACTATTTTGTCTATAAAAATGTTTGATGGCATTTGCAGATTTTTTTTAAATGAATACACTTCTTGATTGTTTTAAGTTGTGTGTTTGTTCAGTCAAGATGTAACTTGTCTGTTTTGACAAGCGTATTGTGTTTATTTTTCTTAACATTTCATTTATAGAGACTATTTATACCTTTCATACTAAGAATATGTAGATAATATATGGTCTATATTCGAAAAGTTATGTGAATCAGCAGAGATAAAGCATATCGTGGTTAAATATTTACTAAGCCAGCAATCAGGAGGTAATGGCTCTTGTCCCAGCTCAGTTGTTCTTGATCTGTGCTGCTTTTTCCCTCTGTTGTAGATGAGAGACGTGTGTTCAGTAGCCTTTAAGATTCTCTGCAGCTCTCAATGCCTGTAAGCTGGGGGTATCTGGTTGGTTCAGTCTGTAGAGCTTTAGAATCCTGTTCTCTGGTTCATGAATTTGAGCCCCAGTTTGGATGTAGAGATGGATAGATAGATAGATAGATAGATAGATAAATGCTTGTGAGCTAATAAACAAACAAGAAAATAAATAAATACAAGACACTGGTGCCCACAACCTCATCAGATTATTAAAGAGGATAATTGTATAGCAGTGTTTCTCAGAACTGCAAACAGACCTGTCCTTAGTAATTTCGTTTTGGTTTCAACCTAGACTTTCTAACAGAGAAGACTCTTAAGAGTTCAACCAGAAGATTTTGGTATTTTTCTTTTTTCAAGCCTTAGATATGCTTTTGTATATTTACCAAGTGAAGATAAAGAAATAGTTGAAACAAAACAAGCATATAATATTGCCAGAAATTAATTGAGGTTTCATTAGGGTAGGTTGCTCACTCATAATTCATTAAATACTATTATTTATGTACATTATTAACATATATATTATAGTATCGAGACATTATTAACCTATTACATAGTAATTACAGGTGTGCATTATAATACACATTATTTATATATAATAACAACTGTATATTGTATTACTAATAAGTGAGGGAACTAGTTGATATATTTCAACATGTAAATTTATATTGCTTATGCTGGTAACATCCTAAACTTTTGAAATATATTGCTGCACGTATGTCTGTGTGTGTATGTGGGCAGGGTCCTTGTTTCTGCATTTTGTTTGATTTGTTCAATTTTTATGTGTGTGAGTGCAGTGTTCTGTGAGGTTGTCACAATGGAAATGGAGTCATTTTGAAGTTCCTAAGAATGCTATTTTATCCATTGGCAGTGTTCTCTGGAGGTAAAAATTATAGCCATGCTTAAATCCTAGTCTATAAGTCCCAAACATCCAAACATTTTTGAAAAGAAATATCAAGGCATAGAGAAGAAGATACCTGAAAATGTAAAATAAAATACAAAAATAGAATATAACTCATTGCTGGTTTATTCTTTTTGGATGTAATATTTTGTGTTTGCTATTTCTTTTATTAAAGAAAAAAACACAAGGATGCAAAAGAGAAGTGCTGAGATGGAGCTGTTTTCAAAACATTCTGAAGACCAAATACACAGTACTGTATTTTTTCTATTATTGAGATAACTCAAATGGGATTTCAGCTAAGTCAACCATGAGCTTGAGACTTGAAGCTCAGATAATGAACATCGGGTGCTAAGGGGGTTTTCTTCATTCCCATTTCGGGTTTTCTACTCAATAGTTCAAAAAGGACAAAAATTCACAACAAGGAGGTACTGGATACAAGACACGTATGTAGCAAGATGATCTGTTATTGTCCCTGTCTTACATGGTATATTCCTGTCAAAAAAAGGATTTACAAAGAAGAATACAATTCTGTTCGTTAATTGTACATGAGAAAGTAAATTCACAGTGACAAGTCTCTAGACAGGAAAAGGCCAGAGCAGCTATTAATATAAGTGCACAAGTTGTTAAGTAATTTGTTCCTTAGGTATAAATGAAGTAGAGATCACTAGAAAAAATATAGTGTTATTAATTAGTTCCATTCATTTCACCGCAATTAACTCAATGGACTTCTCTTTACATAACATGATAAATATGTGGTTTAAATAAACAGACATAAAGTAACGTTCAATTCAAAAGAGTTTAAAAATATTTTTAAAATATCAATGATAACACACATCTCATCACATTCTATTAAAATCATTGTTGTGGCAGAATCTTTGTACCCAGGGCTACCAATACCTCTGTGGTAAAAGAGTATCATGTACTGGAAATCTGCTAAGAAAGTAGTTGTAAGCATTCTCTCCATTTAAAAAAAAGGTAACTATGTGGGATGAATGTGTTAATTAATTGAATTGTGGTTCGTTATTTCACAATGTATATATATATGTCATGTAGTAAACTTGAAATATATACAATCTTATTTATCAACTATACTTCAGTAATGATGAAAATTTATGAAAATAAAAAAAACTAAATAAAAAAAAAGAATACTTCTTCCCCCAAAAGCAGCCTCTTAAAATTACTTAAGTATTCATACGACTGAACAAATAGATCTTAGGGGTCTACCCCATGCTCACCTTGTTTTGTGCACAGTGACATAGTGAGGGATGCGAAGTAAGGGTAATTCCTGTTCCAGAAGAATTTACACATTAATTACAGATATATAACTTGCACCCAGAAAACTATTTCAGAATTTTATAAGATTGGATAATGGATGTCTAGATTAAATATAAGGATGGCTAAAACCATTGGTCAGTAAAGGAACAGACCAGGGGAGGCTGCAGCCATCCCCGTAAGCTTCCCAGATGAGGTCCTTGAAGAGGAGCTGGGTGTACTGTGACGTCGTCATGAAGTAGGGCAGTGGTGGTGTGGGCACAGCCCAGGAGGAGCAGGAGTGAAGGATGAGGGAGGTGGAGGTGGGAGGGGGATGGGGGATGCCTTGGGAACCCCCACCCCCACCCCGCCACCAAAATCTGCTTCCCTCAGCTTCCTGGTGTAAAGGCTGCTAATTTTTTCCACGCACCATGACCTCTGGAATGGGAGATGAAGTCACAACCCAATAGAAGGGTTTCTAGGCAGGATAAGCATGATGTGAATGGCTCCCTGGGGTGAGCAAAGTCAGGTTCCACGTGTCACAGCACCCCATCCTTCTGTTGCCTCCCTCTGGTGCTCCAACTGCAAACCTTCTCATTGTCCTTGCCCAGCCCTTACAGCCGTGTCCTGTTTGCTCTTCTAGTCCAGCCTGTCATTACCTCCTCTCTGTTCAGTCGTGGCCCATGCTCTAGCCACTCTCCACAGCTCTTCTTGGTTTCCTTAGCTCTTTGTCTCAGTGCATCTAGACTCTTGGAACCTAGGTGGGAAGAAGGCTTGATACGAGAACGGAGAAAGTGGTTCTGTTACACGATCTGCAGTTGTGGCATTTCAGAAGGGGAGTGATAAGGAACTCAGCTGACTTGTTCCGGATGTAGGAGAAGGGAAGAACAGATGAGAAAAAAGGAGAAGAAAAGCTATCTTTCTATCTGTTATAGATGTAAAGATTGTGTTAGAATACCAACCACAAGAAGCTGGTATTCTGAGGAGAGAAAGTCGTTTCGACAAGCACAAACTGGAAATATTTACAATCCAGGCAGTTGCTAATTAATTAAATTTAATGTATCAAATCCTTGTTATAAAATAAGAGGATGATGTGGAATGATTTTATCAACCCAGTGATTCAGGAGTGATTTGTTGATCTGCTTATCTGAAGTGATGTTTTGTTACTTCCTGCTATCCCCCTCCTTAAAAACTGCAAAACAATGAACTTTCCAGATGAAGGACTCTTTTACTAAGATTATGCAATAGGCTTCTCTGTAAATTAATCCTGCAAACAAGTTTTTAAGATCTAATTTCTACCTCACTCCCATGATGTATCAGAAATTTATAAAATTTGACCCAAAAATGTAAGGATGTCCACTTAATTATAAATGAAATAATTTAATATAACATAATTATAGATTATAACCCAGTGGGCTATTTTGATGACCTAAGTTAAGTTAAAAAATAAAAAATCTGAAAAATTATTTATTTACTTTTTAAAAGATTTTATATTTAAGTAATCTCTATACCCAACATGGGTCTCGAACTTACTCCTGTGAGATCAAGAGTTACATGCTCCATCGACTGAACCAGACAGGCAACCCTGAAGAAATCGGAAACTTTAGGTACCAGAGAATGTGATATAGTTATGTGGTGGTAATGAGAGGATACCAACAGTTTTTAAAATATCACAAATAATATTTATTAAATATTTATTATATTATTAATTCTATTAATATCTATTAAATATTAAGTAAATATTTATTCAACATTATGAACTTTTACCTATTTCCTCCCTGTTTTTGATACTTAATATGTATGATTTAATTGAAGTGAAAGGCAAAGGAGAAAGATCCCTTTCTCTTCACACCTTAAATTCACATTCTTACTTTCACTGTCTCTAATTCTGGGGCTGTCTTCCATTTCCTTTTTTTTTTTCCCCAGCACCCTATTTCCCCCTCTTTCTTGCTTTTTCTTGGTTTTTAAGATTGATTAATTAATTAATTAATTTGACAGTAAGAGAGAGAGACAGAGATCACAAGTAGGCAGAGAGGCAGGCAGAGAGGGGGGAAGCAGGTTCCCTGGTGAGCAGAGAGCCTGCTACAGGGCTCGATCCTAGGACCCCAGGATCATGACCTGAGCTGAAGGCAGAGGCTTTAACCCACTGAGCCCCCCAGGTGCCCTTTTCTTGGCTTTTAGAATTTTAAAAAAATGATGACTGTTTGAAGCAAAGGCTATTATCCATGTGGTTGAAAAACTCAGTTCTCTCCCATCTTCTCTGTAAAAGACTGACCCAAACCAACATAAAATAAAATACTACGTAATTAAAACAAAACATTCTGGCTAGGTAAGTTTTAAAAAACGAATTGGGCATCTGTAACTATGTTTTGTTTTGTTTTTAAGATTTTATTTGGAGAGAGAGAGACATAGGATGAGCAGGGAGAGAGGAAGAGGGAGAGGGACAAGCAGACTCCCTGCTGAGTGGGGAACCTGACTCAGGGCTTGATCCCACAACCCCCAGATCATGACTTGAGCCAAAGGCAAACACTTTACCCATCGGGATCCACTCAGGAACTCCTGTAACTATGTTTTGTTTTTTTCCCCCCCATTCTCCACTGAAACTTTCTTATTTTAGTATATGGTGCTACATGCAGGTGAATTTCTAGATGCAAATGTGTAGAGGGAGCATCTCCTCATCCTCAGCTGCCAAGTAGTTCTGGTGGGCATGACTCTGGTCTTCCTATTCCTGCAAACACTATAGAATTGAGGTACAAGTAGCTGTTTGCTCTCTTCAAGCAGAGTCCTTCTGTTTCCCTTGTCAATGGCTTTTTTCTTCTGTCCCAGTGGCTGTAGCACACTGTTTATTTATTGGCTCTTTAGAATGAAAAAGTCTAGTCTTTGATCATTGACAATGAATCAGAGCAATGAGCCTGCCCATCACGGTACATTGGGTATAGTCTTTGGCTGTTAGGCTCTTGGCTGGTTTGCTGTACTTCACTGTCCAGAAAGTTGGAGAAATCTGGCTGTTTTGTTGGTTGTTTTTCTATTCTTATTAACACTTGCCAAACCTTTTGTCATGCATCTTTAGAACCATGACAGCTTCTGGGTCAAATTTCAGTTTTGATCACTGCATCTTTAGAAGTAAAGCTAAGAACTAAAATAGCCATTTCCTTCTCAGTGATTGCAGTGGACATGCTGGTTGTTGAAGTCATGGCAACAAGTCCTGCTTACGATCTTCTAGGCATCCCAATTGAGTTTTTTAGCCTTTGAATATATAACCACAAAAAAAGTTGGATCTCCTAGGGAAAATGAATACGTCCTTTTATAGGAGAACAACTTCATAGAGTTAATTAAGCATTCTTTTCTAATGTTCATTTCTGAACTAAGCTAGAAATTATTTGCACTCCTTCCTTTTTTCTTCCAGTTTTCATAATTAGCCTCTCAATGGACTTAATCTTTTAATTTTAAGATGATTAATTGCCAAGTTGTTGGGTGCCATTGCTTAGGTTACTAAGCTAAACATAACCAGCGATAACAAGGTGAAGTGCACTGAAGTTGTTATAATGGCAACAAATACTCAAGTTTTATTTTCAACAAAGACTCAGGACATTTTGTAGTCAATAATATTGTCTTGAGAAGAGCTATAGTTATTTCATTATTTCTAGAGAGATAGATTTGGGAAGGTAATTTAATTTTTTTTTAATTAAATTTTTCTACTATACACAATAGGAAGAGAAAAGGAATTTTTCTTTTTTTACAAGTCACAAATACAGTTGATCCTTGGGCAACATGGGGATTAGGGGCACTGCCCCTCCAATGCAGTTGAAAATCCACATATAAATTTGACTCCCCCAAAACTTAACTAATAGCCTGCTGTTGACTGGAAGCCTTACCAATAACATAAACAGTCGATTAACATATTTTCTATGTTATTGGTTTTATATACTATATTCTTACAATATATATACTATATTCTTATAATAACAGGGTAGAGAAAAATATTAAGAAAATCATAAAGAAGAGAAAATAATATTTATAATACTGTACTGTTTTGGAAAAAAAGAACATATAAGTGGACCTCCCTGCGCAGTTCAAACCCATGTTTTTTAAGGGTCAATTTGTAATTATAATCTGTCTGTGTGTAAAGGCACTTTTGAGGCATAGAATTATAAAGTTTAGACTTCTCCCAGACAGGTTAATGGTGGAAAAAAGATTATTTTATTTTACTTTAAAAATCGACTTGAGCAGAATTTTATATTTTCCTGTTCATTAATTTCTAAGCAAACCAGAACAAATCACCTGGAAAAGTCATAGCATTGGGGCGCCTGGGTGGCTCGGTGGGTTAAAGCCTCTGCCTTCGGCTGAGGTCATGATCTCAGGTCCTGGGATCCAGCCCCACATCGGGCTCTGCTCAGCGGGGAGCCTGCTTCCCTTCCTCTCTCTCTGCCTGCCTCTCTGCCTACTTGTGACCTCTGTGAAATAAATAAATAACATCTTAAAAAAAAAAGTCATAGTATTTTCATTCCTTTAATCTGATTTTTAAAAGTCTGTTTTAACCCCTTATAGTCACTGCTTTGGCTCATTTATTTTACTTGTTATTTTTAGGCACAATAATAATATGTACCTTTTGGACTTGCTGAAATGAGGGAATGTATGTAAAATAATTTAACAAAGCATCTGACCAAGAGGTCATACTCAAATAAACACAGTCACACAGTTGATTATGAAGGTTAAGTTTGTCTTAATTTTTAGTCTTAAGTTTGTTTTTAATCTTGAACTCTAGATTTGAGAGTTTAAGACAAATTTCAAACAACGCTTATTTTTCAAAGGCAGTACACACTGTAGTTATGTGTTTTATTCAGGAATAAGCTGATTAGCTATTGCTTTTCTGGATAGAAAATATTCAGAGTAAGCTAGAATTAAGAGCAAGACATACTCAAAAGTGTTTGGGAGCAGTCCTGAAAAATCAGAATTTGGAAAGTCTATTTCATTTATTAAGTAATTTTTAAACTTATTATTTGCTAGACAGGATACTTAGTGCTGGATATTGTCATGATGAAGATGAATAGAATATGTTACCTGGTAGAGTGATAAAACAGTAGGAGTGTTAAGGTATATAGTTGCTGTAGCGAAAATTTGGATGGTGTGTGGGGACAGAAGACAATAGTTAAAATTCCTCCTAAAATCCAGTAAACTGGACTCTGAGAGGCAGTCGTTGTTTGAGCCATAAAACTTGAAAATAGTTTGCACTGACACAGGGATCAGTGTAAAGGCATTCCAGCCGGGGAGTCATATGAATAAAGCATTGAAGTGGAAACAAGCACGAGGTGTTCAGTGAATTGTAAGCAGCTCCATTGACTGGAATGTAGGGATATGGGACATATGCCTTGATCAAGAGGGCCGAAGAGGTAAGTAAGAGGCAGATTAGGGGTCTTGGCTGAGAGACTAAATAACTGAATGTTAGTGCAGTAAGCATGGGGAGCCACTGCTAGGGATTCATTTTGGGGGATAAGATACTTAGGTTTTTATTTCATTGAGAGCATTTTAAATGAAATTTTTAAGGTGCTTTCATTTGGGGATAACAAATAGATGATAAGTGGGAGATTAGAAACAACAGGAAAATATAAGAAACATAATTTTAAAGAATAGAAGTAAAAGATACCAAGTAAGAGACTATGAAAGTTCTAATCCAAAGGTGTCTTAAAAATAATTATGTTGAAGTAGCATTTATTGGAATGGAAAGGTGGCTAAAGATTTGAAATTTCATTTTTAACATTTAAAGGAGAAAAACTATGGGATCATCTTCGTAGATATATTTAATAACATTTAATGTTAATTTATGGCAAAGCTATAGCCAAGTTAGGAATAAAATAGAATAAGTATAAACTAATCTATGATAGCCTACAGACTTCGAAGTGACATTACATTTCATGGTGAAATGCTGAGAGCAGCATCTGCAGTAGAGCTACCACGAGGACAGGGTGCTTCCTCTCACTGACGCTACTCTGCACCATCTTAGATGTCCTAATCAATGCAATCTGAAAAAGAAAATATAAGTGGAAAGATTGGAAAGAAAGAGGTAAATGTGTCATTAATCTAGATGATACACTTATTTATATAGTAGATTAAAGAGATGCTACAAACAGAATACAGAGACCAGCAAGGATGCCTCGCATAAAGTCAACATATATACTTAAAAGCATGCCTATGTGTATTGTACTAGTGTTGTATGGTAGCTACCCTTGTGGTGGGCATAGGGTAACATCTCAACTTGTGGAATCACTATGTTGCACACATGAAACTAATGTAACATTGTGTGTTAACTATACCTTAATGGAAAAAAAGATAAAACTAGCAAAGAGCATGCTTGTATGTCAACGGGGCCAAAACAATGTAAAAAAGTATTTAATTGACAATAGCAGAAATTCTAATTAAATGTACAAATAAATGTACCAAAAATACATGATATTTTAATGGCAGGACATAAGTGTAAATACGTGACAAGATACATGTGGTTAGTAAATGCGAAATCTCATTTTTGGAAATATTCCAATTATTTGCATATAATTGTATAATTTCAAAGTAATTTCAATAATAGTCCCCAAAAATTTTTCATAGAAATAACAAACTGATTTTAAAACTCTGTATGGAAAAGTTATTTTCTACAAATTGTTGACATAATTCTGAAAAAGAAGAAGGGAGAGTTGGATCAGGTTTTCTAAATATCTTGATTTGTTTTTTAAACTATCATAATTATAACTGAAGATTGAGCACTAAATAAACAGATAAATGGAACCCAGTAAGGTATCAAAAACAGATGCAGATATCTGTGTCCTTGCTGAATTACTAGTCAGTGTAAGACTGGGTAATTAATGTGTTGGGACAACAGTTTTACATGTATAAGTAAGTTACTTATATGCCTCATGCCTACCTCTCTCTCATTTGACACATGAAAATAAATTCTAGATACATCTAATAGAGGGACCTAATAAGGATCTAATTGTGAAAACAATCTTAAAATTATGAAGACAAATAGAGGAGAGTAACTTCATGACACTGGTTTAGGGAAGGATTTTTAAAACATCGAGAGAAAGTAGCAATAATAAAAGAAATGACAGATTTGGCCATACCAGTGTTGAAAGTGTCTTTATAATGAAATAAAAACATTTAAAAATACAGGCTGCATTATAAAAGCTTAGTTTTTGAAAAAATATAAAAATCTTTCATAAATGATTAAAAACAAGGGAAAAGATAAACCACTGAGCAAAATGAAAGGACAAGAATTTCACAGAAGAAACTGTAGTTGTCCCGTAAATATATCAAGAAATGTTTCCATCTCTGATAATCAGAAAAAATCAAGTGTGTTCATGTGCGTATGTATGCGTGTGCCTCTGCATGTGTGTGTCTATTTATGTGAGAAAGACAGAGATTGAGAAAAATGTAACCTGAGTAATCTTTTTTTTTTTTTTTTAAGATTGTATTTATTCATTTGTCATAGAGAGAGAGGCGAGAGCAAGTACAGGCAGACAGAGTGGCAGGCAGAGGCAGAGGGAGAAGCAGGCTCCCCGCCAAGCAAGGAGCCCGATGTGGGACTCGATCCCAGGACGCCGGGATCATGACCTGAGCCGAAGGCAGCCGCTTAACCAACTGAGCCACCCAGGCGTCCCTAACCTGAGTAATCTTACACATACTAAGTAAATTGAATTAGTAGTTGTAAATCTTGCAGCAAAGAAAACTTAAGGCACAAATGGCTTAAATGGTGAATTTGACCTATCATTTAAGGAAAATAGAATAGTGATTCTATCATGAAACTTTCCAGAAAAAGGAATAAGAAGAAGTACTTCCCAAGCCAGCATTACCATGATGCCAAAGCCTGACAAGGACTTACAATAAAATAACACTACAAATTAGTCTTATAGATGCAAACATCCTCATGGAAATTTCAGTAAATTAAATCTAATATCTAAAACAGGAAAAATAAACCATGTGGACTTCAGACTAGGAAAGCAAGGCTGGTTTAACATTTGAAAATTAACCAGCATAATTCACCATGACAACAGACAAATGAAGAAAATATTGTCTACTTGTCTTAGCAGATGTAGTAAACGCATTTGACAAAATTCTTCATCCATTCTTGATAAAATTTCTTCACAAAGTTAAGAATAGAAGTGAACTCCTTAACCTGATAAAGGACATTTACAAAAATCCATACTGGGCGCCTGGGTGGCTCAGTGGGTTAAGCCGCTGCCTTCAGCTCAGGTCATGATCTCAGGATCCTGGGATCGAGTCCCGCATCAGGCTCTCTGCTCAGCGGGGAGCCTGTTTCCCTCTCTCTCTCTCTGCCTGCCTCTCTGTCTACTGTGAACTCTCTCTGTCAAATAAATAAATAAAATCTTTAAAAAAAAAATTTTTAAAAAAAAATCCATACTTATTGGTGAAAGACTGAATACTTTTCTTCTAAGACTGGAAACCATACAGAGATCCCCACACCCAGTAAGTACTCCCCTTTGTCATTGTGCTGGAGGTCTCAGCCAGTAAGACAAGAAAAAGAAGCAAAACTCCAATTTAGATCGGAAGGGAAGAAATATACACTTTCTCTCTACAAATAATAGCATTATATATGTAGGAAGTCTGAATTAATTTATAAAAGTTATTAGAGTTAATATATGAGTTTAGTGAGGTTGCAAGGTACATGATTAATATATAAAAATAATTGTGTTTCCATCTACTGGAAATTTATGTTTAAAAATAGTACCATTCAAGGGAGGTAGAAGCAAAAATGAACTATTGGGACCTCATCAAGATGAAAAGCTTTTGCACAGTGAAGGGAACAGTTAACCAAACTCAAATGCAGCTGACAGGATAGGAGAAGATATTTGCAAAGAACGCATTGGATAAAGGGCTAGTATCCAGAATATATAAGGAATGTGTCAAAATCAACACCCCCAAAATAAATAATCTATTTAAGAAGACATGAACAGACATTTTTCCAAAGAAGACATACACATGGGTAACAGATACATGAAAAAAAGCTCAGCATCACTCATCACCAGGGAAATACAAATCAAAAGCACATTGAGATACCGCCTCACACCTGTGAGAATGGCTAAAATTAACAAGTCAGGAAACAACAGATGTTGGTGAGGATGAGGACTGTCCGTGGAAACAGAAATGGTGTGGCCACTCTGGAAAACAATATGGAGGTTCCTCAAAAAGTTAAAAATAGAACTACCCTATAACCCAGCAATTTCACTACTAGGTATTTAGCCAAAATACAAAATACAAGAACAGTGATTTGAAGGAGCACATGCGCCCCAGTGTTTACAGCAGCATTATCAACAATAGCCAAACTGTGGAGAGGGCCCAGATGTCCATCTACAGATGAATGGATAAAGAAGATGTGATGTGATGTGTGTGTGTGTGTTTGTGTGTGTAAAATTACTCAGCTATCAAAAAGAAATCTTGACAAAAATTGTATGGTTCAAGATTTCAAATCTTGCCATTTGCAACAACATGGATGGAACTAGAGCATATTATGCTAGGTGCAATTAGACAGCCAAAGACAATTTCACTCATATGTGGAATTTAAGAAACAAAACAGATGAACGTGGGGAAGGGAAGGAAAGATAAGATAAGATAAAAACAGAGAGGGAGGTGAACCATTGGAGACTCTTTTTTTTGTTTTGTTTAAAGATTTTTATTTATTTATTTGACAGAGAGAGATCACAAGTAGGCAGAGAGGAAGGCAGAGAGAGAGAGAGAGAGAGGAAGGGAAGCAGGCTCCCTGCCGAGCAGAGAGCCCGATGCAGGGCCCGATCCCAGGACCCTGGGACATGACCTGAGCCAAAGGCAGAGGCTTAACCCACTGAGCCACCCAGGCACCCCATACCCATTAGAGACTCTTAACTACAGAGAATAAACTGAGGGTCGCTAGGGGAGGGATATGGGGGCATGTGCTGAGTGGGTATGGGCATCAAGGAAGGCACTTGCTGGGATGAGCACTGGGTGTTACATATGTAAGTGATGAATCACTAACTTTTACTCCTGAAGTCAGTAGTACACTGTATATTAATTAACTTGAATTTTTAAAAAGCACCATTTATAATAGTACTAAAATATATAAAGCGGGCATAAGTCTTACCTTTATGCTAAAAATTATAAAACATTAATAAAAGGAAACAAAGACCTGAATAAATGGAGAGACATGTCATACTCTTTGACTGGGGGGTTCAATATTAAGTTATCAGTTCCCTCAAAACCCATTTATAGATTCAACATAATCCCAATCAAATTTCTAGCAAGAATTTTTGTAGAATAACAATTTGGTTCTAAAATTTAGTTGGAAAATGGAAGAAGTAGAATAACCAAGATAATTTGGAAAAAAATGTATGGTTCAAGATTTCAAGACTTACTCTAAAGCCGTTGTAATCAAAATGATGTAGCATTAGTGAAAGCGTAGGCATATACATGAATGGAACAGAGCGCAAGATCTAGAAGGGAACCCACATAGAAAATCAACTTATTTTCGACAAAGGTGCGAAGACAATGCAATGGAGAAAGGAAAGCCTTTTATTTATTTATTTTTTAAAAAGATTTTATTTATTTATTTGACAGAGAGAAATCACAAGTAGATGGAGAGGCAGGCAGAGAGAGAGAGAGAGGAGGAAGCAGGCTCCCCGCTGAGCAGAGAGCCCGATGCGGGACTCGATCCCAGGACCCTGAGATCATGACCTGAGCCGAAGGCAGCGGCTTAACCCACTGAGCCACCCAGGCGCCCAAGAAAGGAAAGCCTTTTAAACAAAGTAAACCTTGACCCAACCAGTACTATGTGGAAAAATTAACTCAAAATGGGTAGAGATCTGAATGTAAAACAGTAAATGATAAAACTTTTACGGGGAGATACAAGAGAATATTTTTGTGGCCTTAGGTTTGGCAGATTTTTCCTAAGAAAGACATCCAAGTCCTGAATTTAAAAGAAAAAAATTTTGATCTAAATCAAAATTTGAAACGTGTGTGAAACACATTGTTAAGAAAGTGAAAGGAACAGTCACACACCGGGAGAAATTGTCTGCAAAACACGTATGTGATGAAAGACTGGTATCCTGAATATATAAAAACAATGAAGACCCAATAACAAAAACAACAACCCAAAAATACCCAGGAAAACAGTGGGCAGAAGATTTATGCAGACACTTCCCCTAGGAAATACACAGATGGCAAACAAACATTTGAAAAGATGCTGAGCATTGTTAGTCACTAGAGAAGGGAAAATGAAACTGACAATGTACCTAGTAGGAGAGTCAAAAACCGAACCAAACTGAGCCAAACGAACACCAGGAAAGCACACCAAAAACCTAGCAGTACCAACAGCTGATGACAAATGACTAGAACTCTTCTAAAATGCTGCCTGGAATGCAAAACAGTACAGCCAGTTTGAGAAATGGTTTTGCAGTTTCTTATAAAGTTAAACAGACATTTAATATGAACCAATAAACCCACCCTTAATGTATTTACCTAGGATAAGTGAAAACTTATGTCCACTTAGAGATTGATGAATGGGGGCATCTGGTGGCTAAGTGGGTTAAGCCTCTGCCTTCAGTTCAGGTCATGATCTCAGGGTCCTGGGATCGAGCCCCTCATCAGGCTCTCCACTGGGCAGAGAACCAGCTCTCTCTCTGCCTGCCTCTCTGCCTACTTGTGATCTCTCTCTCTGTCAAATAATTTAATAAAAAAAATTTTTTTTTTTAAAGAAAGAAATTGGTGAATGAATGTTTGGGGTGGCTGTTCTCGGAGTCATTAAACGCTGTCAAGACTCCAGACGTCCTTCAGCTGGTGAACGGACTGACAGAGTGGTCAGCCCACGATGACTACTACTCTGCAGTAGAACATGAGGGACTGTTGATAAACTCTGGTAACCGAACCGCATGGAGGAATCCCTTAGGTGTTTCGCTAAGTGATGGAAGCCAGACTTTAATGATAGTCGATTATCGATCCATTTATGTAATATTCTAGAAAAGACAATTCTCTAAGGGCAAAAAAGCCACACCACTGGCTAACAGGGGCAGGAAGTAGAGTGAGTGGTTGACTACAAAGGGACAGGATAATTTTGGGAGAACTTTTTCTGTATCTTGATTGTGGTAGTGCTCATGTGACTATACGTTTTCCCAAACTCGCAGAGCTCTACACTATGAAGGGTGAGTTTTGCTGGACAACAAATTATAACCCAATAAAATGAATAAAATTTGAAACAGATACAATTAAATACTACCTTTGGTTAATTTTGAGCGGCAGCTAGTTTTTTCTTTTAGTTATTCTTGTGTTTAAAAAATAAAAAATAATAAAAATTATTTTTTCCAATTTTTAATAGTTCAAAAGAATTCCCTCCAGATAACAGTTTTCCCCATTCTAGTCCCAGACCCTGTATATTATCTTGTCTTCCATAGATGCTTAATCTTTCTTTTTTTCTTCCATTTCCTTCAGTTTCACACAATGTACAAAATCTTTAAATGTTAGACATAATGGAAGTGAGAATTTTTAAAACAACCTTTAATTAAAATCCTTCAGTTTATTCAAGCATTAAGTATTAAATAATATGTTCCATTTTATTTTGCATTAAAAATGGAATACATTTTAATGACAAGACTGGCTAGCAAACAAAATCAAACCTATTCCTGGTGAACTGGTGTGGTGTTTGAGAGAGCCTTAGTCAGATCCCTGACTCTTGAGAAGGGACATATATGTAAGTCTTTTCAAAGGTCACATCACCATTATTATTACCAATATAAATATTTTATATATTCTTTCAAATGTGAAAAAACACTTTATCAAGAACCTGTTTTGGGGCGCCTGGGTGGCTCAGTGGGTTAAGCCTCTGCCTTCGGCTCAGGTCATGATCTCAGGGTCCTGGGATCGAGGCCCGCATCGGGCTCTCTGCTCAGCAGGGAGCCTGCTTCCTCCTCTCTCTCTGCCTGCCTCTCTGCCTGCTCGTGATCTCTCTCTGTCAAATAAATAAATAAAATCTTTAAAAAAAAAAAAAAAAAAAGAACCTGTTTTGATTTTACTATAAGGAGAATTTGGAAACATAATTATTTATGTTTTGTTGCATGGATTAAAGAAATGAAAATAATTTTGTAAATTTTATTATTGGGTGAATTATATTAGGACAGAAGCGTAAATCAGATAATGGGATAGTGTACTGGACTGCAAGGAATGGCTGTCAAACTCGTAAAACGAGAAGCCGGTGCTATCCTAGCATTACTATTGCTACTTCTAGTTATTACTATTGCTATTTACTTTGAAATCAATATCCTGAAAATGGAATAAAGCTATTTATTGCATATTCATTGTTGGAGATTATGAGTAATTTATCTGTTCTGATGATGTTCAGCAGCATAGGCTATGTCAAATTTCTTTTCTTCAGCCCACCCTCTGTGTGAACTTCTGGTGTGGTTCCAGATCGAGGAGGCCGACTTTAAAAACTCAGGAGCTCCACAAATAAAGGTCTAATAGGATGGATGTTTGCTTTTGGTTATAGTTTAGAGCTAGGCCAAGGAATGTAAGGGCAGGATAATTGACTCAGTTGATATGATAATTTTTGCTTATCCCCTTGCATCTGGAAAAGTTGTGTTGAAATCACCTCTTAGGCAGTGTGATTAAATATTCAGTAGTATAGATTGGTGCCTGCTTGAAAAACAAACCATTAACTGGTGGAATTGAAATAGATTTGAAGTGGTCTGTAATGTTTGTAAACTTACACCTCATGAAACTAGTTAGTTTTTGTGTTTATTGTGGCAATTGTTCCTTAGTGGAAACTAAATTTTTCTTCAAACACTCAGTTCTGAGGAAAGGAGAATTTATTTTAAAAAGTAAGGGAAAGCTAACATTGGCCTGAAATTGAAAGGCAAATTCATAGGGAAGAATGTAAATCTATACTGGGTTTTTTCCTCTAAGGGTTCCAGATTTTTCATATGTCTAATTTTTGCCTTAAATTGATATGTTTAGGCTTTACATGAGACATGATGAAATAGGCAAAATACTGGATTAAGATCTCACCTTTACTGTGATTGAGTGTAAGTCTAGCTCCGTGGTTAGCAGGGACTCTCAGTGGCTAGAATTCCTTGGAGAGCTTTTATAAACTAGGCATATTTGGCTTACCCACAGAGATTTCAGTATGTGAATCCAAGACACAGCCAAGTTGAGGGCACCTATATTGGACACCAGCGTCTTTCATTGCTTCATTGTTTATTTATGCATTCAGGATAGACTAATTGCTGTAAGAAATAATACCTACATCTCAGTGGCTCACAGAGTACAGATTTATTTTTCCTTAAGCCGTAGTCCAGACGTGGAGAGGATGTGCCAAGTACAGTGGGGGGGGGGGTATGGACCCCCTTTATCTAGTATTGTCAGTATCCCCTGAAAACCTCAGGATTTCCCTTAAGGATAATGAGGAGCGGGAGTACAAGGCGGATGAATGGGAGGCTTTCTCTTCAGCCTTGTGTTGGTAAATAGACTTTACTTTCATATTACGTTAGCCAGATTCATTCTAGAGGTGTCCACTGACGTTCAGGGAAGTCTGGAATTGACGTCCACATTTGTGCCCTGGAGGAGGGGAAGCACAGTCCAGTGGGTGTGTGGCAGCCTCTTCCTGGATCTCTTATTCTGTTATCTATTTCAATTAAAATAAGCCCAGAGATGTTCTAAAAGGTAATAGTACAGGATAGACCATCAAAAATTGCTTTATTCCTTAGATGTTGTGTCTTGAAAAATAGGATTTAAGTGTTTATTTTTATCTGGTCATAGAATTTGGATTAAAGACTTGAAACTGATGCAATGAGGGGACCAGCACTTTGCCAGGATACTGAGGGTTATGTCATGTGCTCGTGAAGGGCTTAGGAATTCAGGAAGGTTGAAGAGAAGTTCAGAGTCACATTTTTCCTGCGAAAGATCTCCTCTGAGGTGGGATCAGAAATCTCTACTTTTATTTTGTTATTTTTTATTTTATTTATTTATTTTTTTAAGATTTTATTTGTTTGTTTGACAGAGAGAGAGATCACAAGCAGGCAGAGAGGCAGGCAGAGAGAGAGAAGGAAACAGGCCCCCCGATGAACAGAGAGTCCGATGCAGGACTCGATCCCAGGACCCTGAGATCATGATCCGAGCCGTAGGCAGAGGCCTTAACCCACTGAGTCACGCAGGCGCCCAGCTTTTATTTTGTTATTAATGTCAGTGTATCATATAGTTACTCCATTTGGATTCAACTTTTCAGTCCGTTGACATTTCTCATTGTAAGGTTGCTCATATGGGAAAGGGAATTGAGATTGTCTTTAACTTTTCATATGAACGAAAATGTATTATCTGAGTCACAAAGATTTTTCTGTAGGGCTTCTATTTAAAATAGGGTGAATTTATTGCTGTTTTTAGACATTGGGAAGAATATAGTGTATTTACATTCACCAGCAATGTCTAGGTTTTTCTAATAGGTATGAAGAGTTGGGTAAATTGAAAACCACATTTCTTTTTTTTTTTTTTTTAAAGATTTTATTTATTTATTTGACAGAGAGAAATCACAAGTAGATGGAGAGGCAGGCAGAGAGAGAGGGAGAGAGGGAAGCAGGCTCCCTGCTGAGCAGAGAGCCCGATGCGGGACTCGATCCCAGGACCCTGAGATCATGACCTGAGCCGAAGGCAGCGGCTTAACCCACTGAGCCACCCAGGCGCCCGAAAACCACATTTCAAGATATTAAAGAGCAGTAAGGTTTTTATCCTCCTTATTCTAAACTCTAGACATTGAAATAAGTTGCTTATTTTAATAATATTTGGCAGCATGCTCAAGACAGTGCTAAATAAAATTATGCAAGAATTTGGTTTTTCATGGATATTTTTAACCACCATAAGAACATTAAAGATACAAAAATTGATTTTCAGTTCATGACATTATTAGCACATCAAGAATAAGTCTGATTATTTTGTAGTCATGTCATATTCTAAAGTCTAACTGATGAATTCTCTGTCTCAGATGTGATTTCTTTTGGACGCTAATTATTCAAGGTATTCTAAAATCTATTTCTTTCTTTTTTTTTTTTTTTAAGATTTTATTTATTTATTTGACAGACAGAGATCACAAGTAGGCAGAGAGGCAGGCAGAGAGAGAGAGAGAGAGGGAAGCAGGCTTCCTGCGGAGCAGAGAGCCCGACGCGGGGCTCGATCCCAGGACCCTGAGATCATGACCAGAGCCGAAGGCAGCAGCCCAAACTACTGAGCCACCCAGGCGCCCCACTAAAATCTATTTCTTTGATTTTCCTATTAATCATTTATTCAGAGATTAAAATATTATTTTAATATCTCAACCTCATTTCAGTGAGTATATATTAGCATATTAGTCTATTAGTTTGCAGAATATTTAGATAATTTTAAAGAACCGGATAGTCTCCAGTGGCTTAATTACGTAAATGCACCTACACTTCATATTTGTTTTATTTTTCTAGATAAATTTAATTCTGTCTGTTTTTATTTTCTATGTGTTGGTTATGGAATTTATGTGATTTTTTTTTTTTTTTTTTTTTTTTAAATCTCTGAGTTGCGGCTCCTCCATGTGGTAGTTCTGCCTTTTCTGTAGGGTCATAATGATGATTGGAAGTGGTAGCTTCTGTATGACTGCCTTAGTCCCTGGCACATGATAGAATTCAGTCAATAGCGCTTACTCTCAGATTATCATTTATCTGCGTGCTCATTACACAGAGCAAAACCTTACTTAGCTGTACACTTTTTTGTACACTTTCGCTTCTTCCTTATGCATGGTATGTATTGTTGGTTTGAATCACAGTGTTGCACTATAATGTTTGGTTTATTGAACAACTGCCTACAGTGAGTAAAAAGAACAGTTTTAATGAAAAAAAAAAACGAGTTTGAGAGACACAGTATTTAACTGTAAACAACGAGTTAAAAACTATGAAGTAATTTTAAAAAACTGGTGAAGAACGTTATTGTGAAGTATCTTAAGATGCTTTGGTTAAAATTGGATAAGATGGGACGCCTGGGTGGCTGAGTTGGTTAAGTGTCTGTCTTCGGCTCAGGTCTCAGGGTCCTGGAATCAAGCTCTGCATCAGGCTCCCTGCTCAGTAGGGAGCCTGCTTCTCCTGCTCCCCCTGCCTGCTGCTCCCCCTGCTTGTACTCTCTCTTTCTCTCTCTGTCAAATAAATAAATAAACTCTTTAAAAAATTGTATAAGACAAGTCTAAATTAGAAGCAAGTCTAAATCACTGAATTTTCAAATGCAAATACCATGTTTCTAATTCCTAGCACACATAAGGGCCTCAAAGCAACTGTTACCATGATTTTGGAAAGAAAAATCTATTTCTACCTCAGCGAAGCGGTGAGAGTCAGTATAAATTATCTCAGCACCTTTTATGTAGAAACTAATTTGATGTGACTTTAGTATTGTTTTCTAGATAGACAACTAATATTTTTCCAATGTAAGAGTCTGTGATTTTAATTATATTACTTAATCTTTGGTTAACAAATCTTTTCCATTGCATAAAACTAAGCATAAAACTATGATACACTAAATGATCAAATATTAAATTAGCAGACTAGGAATTATTAATCATTTTAGCTATACTTGTGGTGAGTGTAACATAATTTATAAACTTGTCCAATCACTATGTTGTACACCTGAAACTAAAGTAACATTTGTGTATCAACTACACTTGAATATAATTCTTTAAAGAATTAATAATGTCTTCAGGTGTAAGTGTTGCAATATTTCTAAAGAGTTAGCTAGGAACTTGTGAGAACTGAAAACTGCAGGGGCATTAACACAACACTGAGAAGCTTGGGTATGGTTGGTGTTTGTCCGTTGATTTACTCACTAAATAAATACTGATTGAATGCCCGCTGTGTACTTAACTATGTGCCAGACACTCTGCTAGATGCTGAAAATATATTGATGATGAAAATAAATATGGTTAGTGATATCATAGATATTCATAGACGAAAGGAGGAGAAAGACAAGTAGCTAATTGCAACTCAGGCACTAGTATTTGACAGGATCCAATAAATAAATAACGATCATTACTCACCCAAGTTTGGACTGAAGACAAATGCTATGACAGATGGAACTCAAAATGTTAGCTCTTTTATTAGTGATAAAAAGATCTCGGAAAACAGGATTTTAGCTAGTCTGTCTGAGGGGGCTTTTGGTATAGCTGTGAGTTGGACAGACTTCCGAGGGGCGTGTACCCATGGCCCCTCTTAGAGCCTGCCCCTCTAATAATGTGTTCACAGAGGAGAGGAGGATTCATACAGGAACTACTGTATTCTAGACTCCTACGAAGGCTGGAAGTGGAGATGTGAGAGATTGTGGACTTTAGGGAACTCGTTGGGGTTCAGATTGTTGTACAAAGGAAGAGTGTTAGAGAAGTCTGGAGGAAATGAGTCGAGTCCACATGGCACAGGATGCTGTCATGTTGAGCAGGTTCAGTTTTTTCCAGGAGCAATATGGAATCATTGGGGGGTCTTACACAGATAGTAAACATGGTTGCATTGCTTTTTAAGTATCATCTCGAAAGCATTGTGTGGGGCAGAACTGAAAGGGGCAAAACAGAATAAAGATCTACTCAACAGGTTGTTTTCATTACGGAAGGCAGGGGTGATGCCACGTGAACAGGGGTAGTGATGTGTGAGCCAGCTAGGGGTTGGAAGACATTTGCTGTTTCATCCTTCTAGCCGCTTCTTAGCCATTTTGCTGCTCATTAACACCTCCAGGAAGAGGGTGGACAGAGGAGCTGACTCAGATCTTTCTAGTATGTTCCCTCACAACACCTGTTCTGAAGAACGCTTAGTAATTTTTTTTTTTTTTTTTAATATTGGAACTAATAGTCACAGTGTGGTTTGGGATTAACTGAAAATTTCATTTATTCATCTTGTCCCAGGATCTCATTAGCATGTATTATTGAATTGGAAGTGATTTTAATTATTTAGTTGACCCTTTTAATTACCTCATTTTGCCTATGATAGTTTGTAAACTTTCTGCAAAAATTTAATTTGATCACATCAAAGGAAGTCACAGCTTCAGTAAGAAGTGCCCCACTGAAAACAACAGCAACCCAGGCAGCAAAGCCATGTTCTAAAGTTCTGTGAAATTCATTTTGAGATTAGATGAAAAGCTAAATCATTTCTTGGATCATACTGTGTTTTTAGGAGTAAGCTTTAAAAGAAAGAATAAACTTGTCCTCATTGTGTAAACTTTGTTGAATAGATTGCTTTTGCTTTGAAGATGTGGAGTCTCTTCATGTTAAGGGCTCAGTTGTTGCCACATCTCATCCTTGACCTAACTTGAGAATTGTTGTATCTATAGAATTCAGTCCTCTTAATTTTACCATATCCCTTTTTAAACCTTCTGGTTCCACGTTTTAGCATCTTTCTGAGATGGGGATTCTCTGTTACACACATGTTTTGTTTTCACTGACAGAACAGTAGTAACCCTAACCCTAACCCTAACCTTAATCCTGGAGTGTTAGAGGTGTAAATTATCTTTGGCGATTCTAGTCCAGAAGTGTTTATTTTATCCTGTGGAACCTAAGGCCCAGAAAAATGAAGTGACTATGCCAGGTGATCTAGCCGACCAAAGGCACAGCCCGATCTTACCATCAGCCAGGGGCTGCGGTCCCAGCACTGCCTGAACTCCCTGTGGGAGCGCACGGGAAGACTCTTTAGTATCTTACGTTCTGTTTCTTGTTTATGAATCCCTTAGGAAGAGCTCTGAAATTTTAGCCTGACGTCTCGTGAGAACGGGAATGTCACCAGATTGCTCTAAGGTTAGCCACAGTTTTCCTTCAGATCTTCAGCATCAGCCTAGTTCAGCGCTGTTCCATACTTCCTCCTCTAAAGATAACTTCAAGTAGAAGCTTGTATCTAGAGTTTCTACACAACTAAAGATGGTTTTAGTCCCACCACTCAAGCTGGAAGAGTGGTGTTTTGTTATGCTTTCTTCTAGTGTGCACAAAAATATGTTATGAAAGCAATAAAATTATAGAGTGAGAGAGGATTTGAGTCTAAGATTCAGGACCCAGAAGATTTCTAGTAAATAAAGGAAGGGGAAACATGTAGACTCAACTTTAAGGTGAGCCAAGGTATACTAGAGGGTTTTATTCTCCCCAAGAGGTTTCCATTTCCCAGCGACCAGTCCTGCAATTGCAGGGGTACAAGGATTCTATTGAAATGTGGGAGAATGTTTTTCATTTGCTTTTATCTCCCCAGGCAGTTTATATTACAAATGCATCTTTGACAAATCCCCTGTCACTTAAATATATGTAAATTAACAGTTTTCAATAACAGACATGGCAGAGAAAATTTAAAAGAGCCATCTCCAAGGTAATAAAGTTTACAAGTGAAAATGTTTGTATGTAGGATCAATTTTAGGATTTCACATTCAATATTTTTTTGTTGGTGTTTCTATCTGTGAGTCTTGTTAGAAATAATTACTGGGATGAATTTAACAGTCATGAAAGACTTGGCATTTTGGTGCACATACAATTATTTTTGAGCAAAATATTCATGCATTTTATTGTTATTTTCATTAAGTTACACTGGAATATTGTACTGTTGTTCTGAAATACCATTCCAGCACAAGAAAATTGGAAACAAAATTTCTGGTGCTTTCAGTAGCTACATCTGATACAAGTCTACAGATATTTTGCTTTTTTATCAATTTTCGAGCTAAGTGGGCTCGGGTCTTTTGAATGACCAATGCATAATGAAATGTGTGTAGAGAATTCTAATGTGAGGGGAAGGAGAGAGTGAATAGCAGCACCACGGGAGAATTTAGGTCAGTCACACTGCACGTGACTCTCTTCTGACTGGAAATATTTTTCCAGTAGGGAACAATGTACTCAGTTGCAGGCCTCAGCAGAATGGCAACACTTGTCATGCCAAGGAAATAACTCTGTTTCCACCAGCCCAAAGTCAAGAGAACCCATAACTGACTTCACAAAATGTAATTTCTTATCTGTTGGTTTCTCTTTCTGGAACCCCAAAATGACAAGTCATATAAATTGTAGCCATTCTGTAACACCAATTTCACTGCCAGCATCCCACTTTGATTTTTCTGGAAAAATACACCATATATTTTATCTCAAAAACTTTGTGTTGAATCACTATATAGTACACCTGAAACTAATACAACACTCCATGTTAACTGTATTGGAATAAAAAAAAAGAAACCTCAAACCTCTAAACCAGATGGAATCCATCAGAGATTTCAAGTCCACTGTTTCTCCCTCTACCTTCTCTCTTCTATTAGCTTGCCCATCTTCTCTTTTTGGATTGGTTCTCTTGTTGGTGCAATCATGTTCTGCTTCCTCTCCCAAGAGGGAAATAGGATAGAGTTAGAGACCAGTATAAAGGGGAGGGAGGGACAGATTTGGGGAGGGGGATACAGGATGCCATTCTTTAGGAATGTGTTTCGTCCTTGCTTTTCTATGAAAGAGATGCATTATTTTAAAAAATATGTCCACACACCACTTAGGCGTATTAAGCACCTACTTAATTCCCTTATTTGATTCCTGGTTTGAAAATAAATATGGCTCAGAGGAAAGGCTTATCTAGGTTTTGATGAGTAGTAATAACCTAGAGGCAAGAACAGGCTCCTATAAATGCCGCCACGTTTTTGCAGCCGATAACGCAAGCCCTATGGCAGCACTGGCTGGAAGGACAGATTCCAGGGCTGGCATCAGGGTGGGCTGAGAAGGCTACCGTGTGGACTCAAGTTGCTAAGATATTAAGACTGTCCTGTAAAACTGGGCAGATGAAAGATGCCTGAAGATGACTTGTCTGATGCTGCAGACAGGCAGACTTTTTCCAGAAGCGGTGTCTGTGTCCTTTGCTTTCCTGACTGGGGCTGTACTAGATTTGCAGAGTTCCCTGAGGTCCCCAGGAGGGCTCCGTGCTGGTCGGAGGCAGGATGTGACATTAGGCGCTGGCTCACTTCTTGGTACAGCAGCCCGTGCCCTTCAGTTGGGAAAAAGGGACTTTGAGTATCAGCTGATGTTGGTGCTTGGTGAGCACAGAGGACCCAACATTCAGGAAATTTAGCCTTCTGACAACTTACTAATTTGAAAAGAAGGGATGACAAAGAAACATAACATTTTGTTTTTCTTAGAGTTGCAGTTCCTGCATTTTAAAGTGACCTTTTATTTCAGCACAAGGAAGTGTGTTGTGGGTTTGAAGATGAGGCTTTCCCAGATTCCTTTCTCTACTTCCCCTTTTCCGCCTTGTGATGGTTTTGCCCTGCATAACCCTGTGTGTGACCCTTTAGGACTAACCTGAATAAGGAAAGAAACAAGCTTAGAGCATTTTTTTTTTCAAAAACAGAAAAAGCCTCATCTAGCTCCTTTTAATAAACAGCTATTTAATAAACAATTGTTAGTGGTTATGTATGTGAAAACACACACACACCCCATAAACTAAGAACTAGATAGTACACAGTCGCTTGTGATTGCTCACTAGTCGTTTCTCCTTACTTTCCCTAATTTCTTTATCTTTCCCTCTTCCCATGAGGTTCTCCACATTGTGTCTCTGAAAACCGCAGAGCGATTGGCAGCCAAGTGGCCCGTGTGTTCACGGCAACCAGAATTTGACCTTCAACCTTCATTTTCATTCTCTGTTATAAAGCAGGAGTCTGGTTGTGTTTCTATAAAAGCCAATAAAGCAAATTTCTGGTGAAAACAAACTCATTTCTTGAGGAGTGGCGAAGTGCATGGGCAAAGTAGTTTTATTTCCAGAGAATTTACTGAATATTTTTTGGTAGGAAAAGTTTTCTTTGATGAAAAAGAACAAAAAGCGGAGAGAGGGAAGGACACCATGCAATAGGTCAGCATCATTCCTTGGAAGGAATAATACTATCTGAAAGCTATTGCCAAATTGGTCTTTTGAAAGTAAAAATAATATAACAGCTTATTTTTCATGCTTAATTATTGATTATCTTAAAAAAAAAACCACTGTGTGGTATTCTGTAGTATTTTTTTTTAGTTAATAGTCATTATTTTGTAGAGCAATTTTTGGTTTATAGAAAAAGTGAGTAGAAAATACAGAGAGTTTGTACTTAGACCTCATCCCTCCACACAAGCAATTCATGATATTGTTAACATCAGTGCTGTACATTTGTTACAACTAATGAGCCAGTATTGATAAATTGTTAACTAAAGTCCGTAGTTTACATTTGAGTTCATTTTTTGTATTGTACATTGTATGGGTTTGGGAAACGTATAATGGCCTGTATCCACCGCGGGGTATCACACAGCGTAGTTTCACACAAAAATCCCCAGGCTCCACGTGCTCATCTCTCCCGCCATCACCCCAAGCTCCGGCAACCACTGACCTCTTTATCGTCTGCACAGTTCTACCTTTTCCAGAATGTCATACGGTTTACATCATGGTATGTGGTCTTCGCAGATTGGCTTCTTTAACTTAGCAATGCCCATTTGAGACTAAAGTTGCTTCTTGTCTTTTCACGACTTGGAAACTTGTTACTTTTTGTTGTTGTGTGGTCTTCCACTGCATGGGTGCACCACGATTGGTTTACCTATTCTCCTCTGGGGCATAGAGGGACATCTTGGTTGCTTCTAAGTTTTTGCAACTGCGATCGAAGCTGCCAGACACATCTGTGTGCAGGTCTTGTGTGGACGGAAGTTTTTAACTCCTTTGGTAAATACCAAGGTGCGTGATTGCTGGATCGTATGGTGAAGGTATGTTTCTTTGTAAGAAATTGCCAAATTGTCTTCCGAAGTATCTCTGTCATATTGCCTTTCCACCAGTAGTGAAGGCTTCCTTGAGATTTTTTTCTTAAGGTCTATAGTTCTTTCTTTTGTATGCCCGTTTTAATGTGGTGGTAAGGGAGGGGCAAGAGAAGCATGCTTAGTCCTACAATAGACCTTAGTCTTTTAGTGAGCCTGTGCCCTTCGCCTGTGACCTTCACCAGAGCTTCACAGTGTCCAGCTCTACGGCTTAGGTGAGCCTGAAAGTCTAGAGTGGGCTAGAATTGGGGATTTCCCTTCACCCACATGGAAGGCTAGAGTAGGCTGCAGAGTGGTATTTACTTCTCTTCTTCCAGGCCAGTTTGGGTTTGGTAAAACACTTTCAGTCAAGGGCAGGCCTTGCTCAGAAGAAAAGAATGTCCTTGGTGTGTCTGCTCTGGGTGCACGCTTTCCCTACCCTCTGCCCTCGGGGGATTTTTCTCTGATCTCTCAGGGAACCTGGTTGAGCTCCTGGGGTAGAACTGGAAACAGTGCTAGAGCTTCCCTGATACTGAGGCCCTCGGGAGTAAACTCTCCAAACTAGTCCACGTTGAGCCTCCAGCAATCCATCACTTACAGGTCAAGTTTTCCTACCTTGGCCCTGGTTCCAGCAGTGGTTTCTGTTTCTGTAAGCTCTGGTCATCTGTGTGTGCCTGTCTGCGACTCCAATTTGGGGGGCAAAAGTTTGTCTTGAGACCACAGTTATCTGATGGATCTGGGAAGGGTTGTTCATTTTCTACCCACCCTGCGCCCACCCACCCCTCACCCCCCGCCCCAGCTCTCTACTTGTTAGAACAGAGTGGCCACTTCTAAGCTCCTTACAAGCCAGAGCAGAAACTGGGAGTGTGTTTCATGGTATCATGATTTTAGGTGAATGAACATTCTTGCTTAAAAGTAATCTGATGGTGATTTTTGTAAACATTTTGAAAATTCATGTATTTAAAGAGGATGATAAGTTTCCAATAAAGAGGTTTGTGTGAATGTCAGGAGAGATGACCAAAATGATAGTGTCTGCAACTCAAAATGTGTTTCATAATGTCAGCTACATTTAAAGAAGGATTGGGGGGCACCTGGGTGGCTCAGTTGATTAAACATCTGCCTTCAGCTTTGGACTTGGGTCGGGGTCTCTGGGTCCTAGGATCAAACCCCACATCAGGCTTCCTGCTCAGCAGGGAGTCTGTCTACATCTCTCTCTTTCTTTCCCGCAGCCCCCTCCCACTGCTCATTCTCTCTCTCTCTCAAATAAATAAATAAAATCTTAAAAAAAAAAAAAAAAGAATGTTTGGGTTAATAAAGCTTTGGAAATTAGCACACAGATTTGACCAAGCTTTGGAATACAAATGTCAGTACTGTAATTGTTTATAAGGGACACATTCCTGTATATTAAAAGGTATGTGTACCTCAAATTACATGGTTTACTTTTGCCGTTAATTTTCAATGGACGGTAGCTACATCTTACAACTAGCTATCATTTTTTCCCCCCAATTCAGACAACTTCGTAATTAAAAGTAACACGAATTTTGTGCATTCTGATATAGCAGTGTTCTGGGATTAGTCATGGCATCACTGAATTTCAGAATTTGAAGGGATTTTTTAAAATCATTTTTTTTCCCACATGGTACAGATCAAACAAAGTTAAATGTCTTGTCTAGGGACAGAAAGTTAGTATTTGGCATCACTTTTATTAGACGTTTTTTAAAAACGAATTCTCAGTCTTCGTCTTAATACAGATTTAGCTCACTTTGTTCTTTCTTACTTGATGAAGGGATTACACTGCAGCAGAATTTATAGTGATGACCCGAGGGCCTGAACGATTTCAAAGCAATATCTGACCCATCGTAAAATGGCTAAACTCTGTGCCTAGAATTATATTCCAGTTTTAAAATGTTTGTGATTCATTATATTCAAATTATTTGAAAACTTACCTCAAGTATGGCAACTTGGTTTTAAAAAAAGTGTAGTAGAGGGGGCACCTGAGTGGCTCAGTTGGTTAGGCGACTGCCTTCGGCTCAGGTCATGATCCTGGAGTCCCAGGATTGACTCTCACATCGGGCTCCCAGCTCCATGGGCAGTCTGCTTCTCCCTCTGATCTTTTCCCTCTCATGCTCTCTCTCTCTCAAATAAATGAATAAAATATTTTTAAAAAGTGTAGTTAGAACACAGTGGTGCCAACCTGTATGACTTAATAAAAGTTTATTTAAGAAAATCAGTCAAGAGGGGCACCTGGGTGGCTCAGTGGATTAAGCCTCTGCCTTCAGCTCAGGTCATGATCTCAGGGTCCTGAGATCAAGCCCCACATCGGGCTCTCTGCTCGGCAGGGAGCCTGCTTCCTCCTCTCTCTCTGCCTGCCTCTCTGCCTACTTGTGATCTCTCTCTGTCAAACAAACAAAAACAAAAACAAAAACAAAACAAAAAACACCTCTTAAAAAAAAAAAGAAAAAGAAAATCAGTCAAGAGATTTTTGAATTCCAAAGCAGAATATCTGGCAGTGGTTTTGAGATACCCAATAGGGATGGCACTTACTGACTGCAACTATGGTCTGGTTGCTTAATGTCTTGGTGGCTCCGTTTTCTCCTCTATAAAATGGGATGTGGATAATATTCCAACTCACAGTGTTATTATAAAGGTTAAACAAATTAAATGTATACTTTGTTTAAAACAATCTCTGGCAGTAGTTTCCTAATTAATGTTAGTTATTACCGTTAAAGAGGATAGAGAATCAGGCTCTTGGGATTTGCATTTTGGGCCCTCTTCCATTTAAAACCCTTTCTAAAGATGCTGTAGATGGATGATTGGTCATTTCTTTGTTACTTCTAAAGAAGTCCCTTGCATTCCACTAATTTCGTATAAGTATAGCCCAAGGGTGAGGCAGGAGTATGTCTAGTGAGTTTTAGTATTTGGCTCTGTTGTCAGGTGAGTCTGCAAAATCTGGTCTTCAAATTCATTGCACGTAACCATCCATCAGCGTGCTGGGGCAGCACAATCCCTAAGTCCAGTGCCCCTAACATTCTGGTATTCCGGCCATCTTTTCTGTTATTTCTTTAAATATAATTTTTAGTAAACGTGTGTGGTTGCAGCTGTCTGAATTGTGTGCATGTGACATGTGTGTGTTTGTGCATGTGTGGACTGAGGCTCCTGTCCACGTCCGAGCCGTTACTCACGTGGCAGGCGTGCAGAGGTGATGTGTGCAATACCTCCGGTCAGAAACTGTGCTAGTGGCCATGCCGTTGAGCTCGCCTGTGGAGAGCGGCAAACTGTGTGCTGTGAAAATGGGGACATTACTATTCACGACGCGTGAATGTAGCATTCCCCATCCCAGGCACCATTTCCCTAGAAGTTTTGAAAGGAGGTCGTTTTATGTTTGTTTTCATCTTTCATTTCAATACCACACAAAGTGACTCTGTTTTCAGGCACTGTTTCTTGAATTGATTTTGTAGACTGATTTGGTTTTTCTTCCATCAGCCATTTCCACCCTACACTGCAACTGTCCGGTTCTTTTGACGGTAGATTAAGTGGAAACATTTTTTTTTAAGTGGGGTTCTGGGCGAATTTAGTATGTATTCACACACTGTTGACACTGTTAGTTCTCTTTTCTCATTTGCAGGCTTGTGATGTTCAGCCTTGATACAAAGACGAGAAGTCCTGCGCCTTGGTGGTGGGGAGGGAAATGCATCCAAGAAGTCTTTTGTTCAAAGTGAAGGCTATAGTAGGGCAGCAGTAAGAGGGTCAGCGGCGACTTTGTAGGGTGAAACCAAAAGGCTTGCTTTCACGGCAGCCACACTTCTTCTGGGAAACCCTAGTGCTCAGGCAAAGTAGATAACAGAGCTGTGGGCAGATAACACCTTCATTCATTTTAAGATAGGATCTAGATTCAGGCTTAATGGACTGCTAATGTGTGCATTCAAAGAGACTAGAGGCAAATGTCCTCCAGAGACTCCTCCAGACATCTGTGGAAACTTGTCTTTCTGGTCAGTAAAGGCTAAACGGACCAGTCTCTTTATTTAGAATGCCCACTCTGCCATTTTTGCATATTGCTCTATTACTTAGCCAAGGGACTTAGAAACGGGATTTGAAAGCTGTCTTTTGTTCTCAGTGGCAGTGGTTTTGGAAGTACATTTCAGATCAATTGCTGTGATGCCCGTGAAGCCTAATGCTGCACAGTAGAACGAGAAACTTGTCTCTGAGTGAACTGTGGCTTCTACAACTCTGTGGCTTCTCTTTTTAAGTGGCCACCATTCAAAAAGTACTTGGAAGGTGAATGATGCCATTCAAGTATTTTACCTGACCCAGCTTTCTACCGGAAATTAAAAAATACACGATGCTGTAGCACTCACAATCAGTGACCTGCCAGGATCTCAAGTTACATTACATGGTAGGCACGAATGAAAATCTGGATGTTTTTATACTTAATTTCTTTTGCGTACAGGTTGGCACAGGCCAAATAGATTGCTTTGGCTTTACAGAGAATTAATATATTTAATCCATTGCTTTAAATTTCGTGAATCTGGAAAACTTACTGAACACCATGTAAGAATTTTATTTTTTATTTTGTTCTCTTCAGTTTTTATTTATCTATTTCATTTTGTTCTGTATTTTTAGTGGAAATATGTTCAGGGTTGATTTCAGTTTTCATGTGGTTGTTAGGGAAAAGGCACTTGGACACATAGAATTTGCCTTGGATTATAGTTTCTATAAGTGATGAGCTGCCTCCAGTATTTCTAGTTGCCCCAAGGCTTAATTAACTTAGAAAGGGATTTTGTATTTTTACTCAAGGTCTCTTTGTTCTTGAGACCATGCAATAGAAGCTCTGTAGAGTTTTCTGTGCCCCCCCTTGGTGATTTCTGTTCTGTTTTATGATATTCATAACATTTTTTCCCCATACAAATAAATACAAAACAGATGTGCTAAACTGAACTCCACTTTGATCTGGAACTTCACACAATATTTATTTGCTCTCTTACTGTCCTCCTAAAGACTTCTGAACCTCTAGAATAAGTTCTCTCTCTCTTTACTGGAATATGTATTACCAAACCATTGGCTGCTTAATGGATTTTTGGTGACAGTCCTTAGTGTTTGTGTTTCTAAGACTGTGGGCTTACAGCGTCCTGTGCTAAGACTGGTGCATGGATTTGGGCTCATTGGACAAGTTCAGAGAAGTGGTCCCTGCTGTGTTTCACGTTACTTTTGTATGTGTACTCCCAGAATGTAGAACATGCATTCAAAAGTTGCTAGGGAACCGTTTCTTTCCATCATGGCTTTATATTTATTATATTAGCTGGTCATTTAAAGGCGTAAAAAATAAGAGTGCTTTTGATATTCATGCCGCCATCGATAGGGCTCAGAAAAGTGAAAAAAGGCAAAGTTCTTCTTGACTCGTATCTTTAGAAGTCTGGCTCTCAGCATCCCTACATTACCTTCTCTCTCACTACTCACTGTTGTCTTTTACACACGGAGTACAGTGATTCTCTGAGTGCTTCTCTCTCTCTACTCACTGTTGTTTTACACACGGAGTACAGTGATTCTCTGAGTGTGTCATATTCATTGCCTCCGTGTCTCTCCCCATGTAATTTCTTTTGCCTGGAACAATAACACCTATAAATTCATCCATAAAATGATTTACAGTTTAAAAGTACTTCCCTATATATTTGATGATAGTATCTCATGGAGTAAACAGTTGGAAATCATGGCAGTTTATTTGTCTAAATTAACAGATTTGTCTAAATGACACATGAAGGTCGTGATCTGGGTCAGGGTAACCCAAATCCAAGTTGAGCTCTGCTTTCAGTGTGTCAGGCTGGACTCTCTCTTTTTACCCGTCTTGTTCTAAGCGCCCTCTCACCCTGTGATTGAGTTCTCTAGGCAAACTGAGTTCTTGCCTTTTAGATGTGGACCATGTCCTCCATGTATCCTATACGACTGTTTTTTGGTTCCTTTGTGTTTATTTCTTGAGTGCCTGGTGTGGTCTCCCTCCGCGTGTCAACACACTACGAGACTCCACTCTCCGTGTTGAGGATTCAGTGTTGCCCCGTTGATGTGATGGTTTATTGACTACTTCTGTGTGACTGACATTCATCTCGGCTTCCCTTAAGCAGCCTGCCCCCTTGATCATCCAGCTGACAGCCCACGGAGTAGTTCCCCTTCGGAAATGGTGAACTCCCTGATTTTACCCTCGTGTGAGTCGTGCAGCATTAGACCTTTAACTTCTCAACCTCATCAGCTCTCCATTTGCCTTGACACAGCACTTCTGTCTCGCCTTCATTATGAAGATATCTTGCCTCAGGCCTTCCTCGTCCTCCAGGCATGTCTTTATCTAACCCACCTCTACTTCCATAGATGCAAACCCCAAATCCACATCTCACCTGGCTAAAGCCCTTTGGTGAATCTTCATTGACTTCAGGCTCTCTGGGGTGCGGCAAACACCCTTCACAGTTCTTTCTTCATTTTCCTCTTCTTTTTATACGTCCTTTGTATAACACAAACATACACACACCTATTTTCACACAACTCATGGTTCTGAATCCCGTAGAACTCTGAAAAAGATAGTAAAAGAGATCGCTGTCTGCCTTGCTGGTTTCTACCACTCGACTATTCCTGAGAGTCCCTACATAGTCAGCATATACTTCACTCTGACCCAGTAAGTGATTACAGAGTAGCTCTATCATTATGAATTTTTTAGCATTATGCCCTGCTTCCCTGTACTCCCTGTCCTAATTTGGCTTGGTTATCTCGTCCAGCTTTCTTGGGCAGTCTGTATCACACATTTTCAGTATGTTGCAAAAATTCTTTCATTTACGTTCCGAATCAGGCTATAGGTAGGAAATTAAAGTATTTCTCCTAAACGTATTCAGCATCTCATAGAATGTCAGGTACATAAGTATAAAGTAGGGGCTGATCTCTGCCTTTGTTCAATTAAGGCAGAAATTAATGAAGTTCCTTGAGGGCAGGTACCCTTTCATACGTCTGTGATATGGACCTTAGCGCTTGGCTTAGTGTGAACAGCAGAATTTTTGCTCCATGAATGGTGTGTGGGTGGGAGCAGTTGGGTGCCCGAGAACTAATGGAGACACAGGGAGCGACCTGAAGCTCTAATAATGGGTAAAATGCCTCTGATCGGCGTGTTCTCTTCATCTGTCAGCCTCCCTGAAAGCCTGATGCTTCCCTTCTGGACATATCAAAGCTACATGTTCTGGAAAAGCTAGGTTTTTTGTAAGCTTTTCTGGTGGAGAGTGTGTTTTCTCCATTATCTTTTTTTCCCCCCTACGTTTATCTGAGTAGTTGTTAAATATATTTTGATAGTCTTTATTTTAGTCCAAGCTACTGAGTAATTTCTAATTTCTCCCACTAAAATATTGGGAAGTCAATTCTGACAGTATGTGTGCTCGAATGCATGGTTTGTTTTATTCTCCTATTTATATTCAAGAAAAATAAACACCATCACACAATGACTTGGACCAAATGCTCCTTATTCCCTGCTTGGTTCTTTTAATACGTATCTTGCTTTCGTAAAGCGTGGTTGGGATTGAAATTGCATTACGTTGGTTGGGAGTATAGTATTCAGTTGAAATGAATACTTAACACTTGACAATGAGAACTGGAGATGAATTGATGAGCTTTCCTTTGGGCCTTGCAGTCAAGCTGAATTAGCTGAACATCCCCAGGTACAGATGAGCTGGTGGATTGCTTCCTGGGCATATGTAATTCAAAATTTTTTATTTGAACGAGGAAATAATTTAGAATTGGACAGTCAAATTACACAGCCTAATTATTTTTTAACATTATTTTACAGACATACAGACATAAATTCCTAGATGTAAGCAAAGAAATTTTAAGAAGTGAGAATCAGGGCAGATGGAATTTAATTGAGAGAAATTAAGTGGGGGGGGATGAGATTCTCAGGTGGCGTGCGACTGTTAGGTCCTGTGGTTACTTATTGGCAGCCGACACATGGTTTCCAGTTTTTCCAACATCCAGCACAGAAGGGAGGCATTTTTGTGAACACTGGTCCACTGGATAAAAACAAGCTAGAACGTGTGTCTTTCTGGTATATAATGGAGACATTTGGCCCATGCATTCTCAGAGAACAGGAATTTTAAAAATTTCACGGACAATATCCTCAGCAGGACCCTTCTGATAATGTATGTGACAAAGCATTGATTCTGTGCGATTGCATCCTCTCTGTGCGTTCTGTGGGACCTCTTTGGGGTGGCCCCAGTGGCATCCAGGCCATGATGTTTGCTTTTTTTTAAAGATTTATTTATTTCGTGGAGAGAGAGAGAGTTGGGGGAGGTGCAGAGGGAGAGAATCTTCAAGCAGACTCCCCTCTGAATGGTGATCCCAAAAGGGGCTTGGCACGGGGCTGGATCACACGACCCATGAGATGACACCAGAGCTGAAACCAAGAGTCAGACGCTTAACCCACTGAACCCAAGAACCCCCTAACTGGTCAAGGTTTAATAGCCTTTTCTCTGCTGAGTGTGTGTCGGAGGGAAGCCCTCACTGAAGCATTCATTGATTTTTATGGTATAAATATTTCCCCAAATGCTGACTTCCATGTCACTGGAGACAGAGCTGGAAGGAGACTGTGCTGCCAGCCCCCAGCACACCACTGTGTGGCCCCATCCTGGCTCCATTCCAAACCAGATATAGATTTTCTTGGAATGGAGAGTTTATTCATTACACTGATGGAGGCACACTCCATCCATACTTTTTTTTTACTAAACCATTTTTTTATTGTCATTACTATCAGGTTGCAGTGATTTTGAATTAGACCTCTTAGTAATTACTGGGAATTAAGTTACTTCTTATTACTGGTTAAGAGCAGAGCCAAATGATCTAATAATCAGGTGTCTCAGAGGTTGATGTATGTCCATAACTAAAACTGAGAACCCTAAAAAAAATGACCTCTGCCTGAAAAGATTTTACTTTACATCTGTGCTGATCCAGACACATGACTGCTAGCATTGTGTTTGAGCACCTGTTTCATGCTGGACACAATTGTTGCTTTCCTTTATTAGCTGGTTTCAGTGCTTTCAGAATCAAAATAATACTGACACTATTCTTTCTTTTACTGCAAGGTCCCAGCTCGCGAGTGGCACAGCTGGGATTTGAACCTGGGTCACCTGGTTCTGTGAGTCTACTGTGTTCCCATTTTTAAAAAACTTACTCTCTATTAGCTATTGCATATTTGTTGGATTCAGGCAAAGGACAGAAAATATTTAAATAAGTTCTTTTTTTTATGAATTTATAAAATTCTCCTTTCCTCTGTGAACTCCATATAGGGATGGTATGAAGCTTGTTGGTACATGTAGAGAAGCTGTCTCTTGCTCTTCCTGTCCAGATTTTACCTGCAAAGCAGGGATGCCCAGTGTGGGTTTTGCCTCATCCCGATTATCTGGGTGACGAGGACTCCCTACCCTTCTTCCAGGCATTGCACCATTTGTGCCTCCTTGCGTCACATTCTGATAAAAAATGGCAGTTTGTCTCGGACTTCCAGAGACAGAGGTTGTTTTATCCACGTTAGTGGTCATCATTGATCTTCTTGACACAAATAGTATTGGGTGCTCCCAGCTCCCTGCACCGCTTTCTCGGTACAGCGGGCGATTTACTTCAATGCCTGATGATCTCTCTTCTCTTCAGTTACTGCATGCTGAGATAAGGCGGGACTCTTGCCCCAGTTAAGCAGAAAATGCCTGAATTCCAAATTATGTTTAAGACCTAAGGAAGTAGAGGGATCTGGGGCTCTGTGACTGGGACATAGTTGGGCTGCAAAGGCTGAACTACGTAGAAAACCGTTAATACGTAATAGGCTCACTGTGCAAGGTGACCTTGCTTTCAGAAAACAGAAGGGTATCACCTTCTTTAATGTCTGAAGGGAGAACAGAAATATCTCTGTCTCCCCCGAGATGACTGCCTGGCTCATTGTGTCAGAGCCACTAATCTTTAGCCCTCCAGGACTTCCGCGAGTCTTTAGGTAAGAAAATAGTAGATAGCACTTAGTGAGGCATTTACATTTACTAGTCATTGTTCCGAATGCTTTGCGTACATTTTTATTGTATCTCTATTCGTACTGTTATCATTATTTTACAGTTGGGGAAACTGAGGCATAGATTGAGGAGGAGGCGTGCTTCAGCGTATAATAGCTCTTCAGTGTAGGAACCAGGATTGGAACTGGGGCAGTCCAGTTGCAGGGACTGTGTACTTGGCCCCTGGAGAAGGTTGTCCAGTAGCTTTTCCAAGACAAAAATGTTCTGTCCTAAACACACTGGCTGTTGAGCCATTGAAATGTGGCTGGTGAAACTGATCAAGTGCATTATTTTATTTTAATTATTTTAAGTTCTTTAAATAGCCACATATGACTAGACTCAATCTTGTTGGACAGTGCTGCTCCAGACTGTCCTGCCTTTCTAGAGGAGTGGAAGTACTCAATCGGTTGGGAGGAAGAACTAAGGAAATTTAGCCGTGCAAGTTTCTGTCACCCAGCTTTCATTGTTGCCGGTGTCTATCATAACTGTAAAAAAAAAGGTGATTGTAAACCAGCTGGGTGAACCCCCTTTTAACAGTCAGCATGAAAGCCTCAGTATACACCATCTGTTGCATGTACCTAGCAGACCTCAAAGTTATATAGCGTGTTACAATAAGGAAAGCAGTAATGCTGTATTAACTGAGAGGAATAGCAATTAATGGAAGCATCCATTAAATTCTTGCATATCCTGCTCTGCAGGCATTGGGCTGCTGCTGTTGTGGCAAGAAAGTCCTCTCTTCCCAACTCTTTGTACTACGTATCTTAAAATGGATATAATTTAGGTTTCTGAAAATGCTATTTCCTGAGCCATTTTCACATCTAGTGCACAAATTATTATTCTCTGAGAATGCTTCTCTGTGGAAAATTGTCATGATATAGCAAAGGTTCCAACATAGTATATTTATAGGCTTTTCAGCTGCAAAAACTATAGAATTCTGGGAACAGTTTGATGTAGAATAAAATTCCCCGCCCTTTGATATCCCCCTTTATTTTATAAAATTTAGGATTGTGGATATTTAGAAAGCATGTGGTATTCTTTGATCAAAGCAGACGCTTCCCATTATTTAGCTCTTCTAATCAGGATCAGTCACCCCAGTGAGCATAGTAACTCCCTTCTCTGGCTGATTGGAGCCATGAGTAGTGGGAAGCAGTGGGGGGACAGTTTTAACTTCTAGTCCAGTGGATTCATTGTTGTGTCTCCTGGTCCAAGCATTCCTCCCTTTGGAACCGAGACCTCTAGGCCAACAAAGCTTGTGGTCACAGGTACAGGAAGCAAACACTTGCATCACAGTGGGTAACAGTGGGTGGCTCCACTCCCACTCCTATTTCCACCCCTTCATTTCTGGGCCTGTGAATCCTGGCTATGAGAGAGACAGCACCATATACTGGATGCTGATTCAGAGCATTTAGAGCCTCCTAGAGAACCTGGCCCCAGCTCTGCAAGGTATTGGCCACCTAGTTGGCACCGTAACTAAGTCTTAAAAAGACTGTGCCACTGTTCCATCAAGCCAACTGTTTCAAGATGGTGGAGAACATGGTAAGACTGAATTTCCTGAGCATGGATCACTGGTACACTTCATTTGCTTGAACTGAGTCCCTTTATCAGAAGCAGTGGTGTGTGGACTACTAGGACAGTGGATAAGGCATTTTATAAGTCTGCGGGTGGTAGTTTGGGCAGAAGTATTGCACACCAGGAAGCTAAAGCCATATTGAGTAAAAATGTCTGTTCCAGTAAGAACAAAATGCTACTCCTTCCATGATGGACGTGGTCCAGAGTCATTAAGCTGCCATCAAGAAGCTAGCTGGCGTATCACTCCAGGAAATGAGGTTACACTGGCTACCCACTGTTGGTGTGTGCTGCTGACACACTGGACATTCAGTGCCATAGCCAGGTCAGCCTTGGAGAGTGAAAGTCCGTGTTTTGCTGAGCCCATCCCACATACATCCCTGCCACCAAGGCCACTCTCTGTTCATGAGTTCATTGGGCAATGACAGGAATGGCTGTGGGGAAAGAGACTGGCTGGTTTCACAGAACATATCACCCCATCCACTGGAAATGTAGTCATTAGGGTCTTTAGGTCAAATTGGATTAGAAAGCCAATCCCAGAAACTCCAGAACATTTCAAGAGTTATTTTTAAGACTCTGTTCTTGTAGAACCCTCTCACTGACCCAGATCTGTATGAAGGTTTTCTGCAGAAGTAGAACCAATAAGATATAAATGTACATATGATATACAGATCATATGTACATCATATATGTACAAAGTGAGTTTCTTATGAAGAATTAGCTTATGTTTTATGGAGGCTGACAAGTTTGGACAATCTCCAGATTGTCCAATATGGGCAATCTGGAGACCCAGGAGAGTCTATGGTGCAGACGAAGTCTGAAGGCAGTCTGGTAAGAAAATCTTTCTTGCCTAGCAGGTAAGTCCTTTCTTCTGTTCAGGCTTTCACAAAATGGAGGGCAGTTTGGTTACCCAGAGATCACTGATTTAAATATTATTCTCCTTCAAATGCATCCTCCAAGATGACACATAAAATTAACTTTTGCAGTAATCGAAATGTGAAGAAGCCTTGACTTACACAAAGCTACCTAATTCTAGAAGAACCAGATGTTATTTCCAAAAATTGTTACCACCTATTCATATTTATAATCACCTGGTACTTACTAACCATGTACATTACAGGTGCCTTAAATGCCTGATTTCTCAGTGTTTCAGTAATTTTCTCCTGCAGATGGTATTCTCATCTTCAGTTGAGGACGGTGGAGATTCAGGGGCCGTTGCCCAGTCAGTGGTCGAGGGTGGAAGCCGCCCAGAACTGTCCAGCACCCAGACCAGTGCTCTTACAACTCTTACTGGCCTCATTTCTTTTCTGTCTTTTCACGACCTGATGACATGGAAATGATAGGTATCGGTACCTTTTTCTACCGTTTTGCCTGCATTTCCAGTACTGTATCTACAGAGCAAAGAATTAATGATGTGTGGTTCTTCTACTCCTTTTTCCTATTGAAAATTCCAGGCAAATACACTATTTATAAAGAAAATGGCTTTTTACAGAGTCATCTTGAGAAGGTGACATGCTTTGTCCCCTGGTGAGTTCAGGAGGCCGGATGAGAGAGGAAAGTTTCCAATCACACAGCAGCGTTTTACATTAAGAGGATCAAACTTTAGTTTGTGCAGAAGGAAACCACTTCTCTAGGGGCTTTTTGGAATGGGTCGCATTTACTGTAACAGAAGCCTGACATAATCAAAAAGCCTTTCTGAGCATTCATAGGAGTGAAAAAAAAAATGCCTTGCAAATACCATGTTTTGTACTTCAATATTATTCAAGCCTCTGGAAGGTACTTCCATTTTGAGAACTCAACTTTCTGACAATGCTAAATGTTTTTGTTACTTTGGAAATTAACATAGTTGAATTTATGGTTGATAATTTTTGTTGTAATTGGGTGCTTGCTGTTAATCATTTAAAGTGATGAGAAAAATTAAGGGATTTAAAACTATGTTAAGGCTTTTAAAATACTTTTATTAAGATAACATTTTTTCTTAAAATTGAAGTGAGGACTCAACCCCTCCCCCCACACGTCCTCTATACCTAATCACTTAGGCATAGGAAAAATCTTTTTTTTTTTTAATTTTTTTTATAAACATATAATATATTTTTATCCCCAGGGGTACTGGTCTGTGAATCGCCAGGTTTACACACTTCACAGCACACACCATAGCACATACCCTCCCCAATGTCCATAACCCCACCCCCCTTCTCCCAACCCCCTCCCCCAGCAACCCTCAGTTTGTTTTGTGAGATTAAAGGTCACTTATGGTTTGTCTCCCTCCTAATCCCATCTTGTTTCATTTATTCTTCTCCTACCCACTTAACCGCCCATGTTGCATCTCCACTTCCTCATATCAGGGAGATCATATGATAGTTGTCTGGAAAAATCGTTTTTTTTAAAGACAGTGCTCAATCTATTGACTGTAGCACCCTGTCCTACAGTTTTTGAGAGTGAAGTTATATCTAAAAGCTCTCCAGAGGCTATTTTTTTTTCTTTTATTCCTGAAACACATTTCAATGACCAGAAATTATTTTGCAATTCCTTTTCTGGAAACCTGTGGTTGAACTGGAATGTTTACATTTTGTTGAAAGTGAAGAATAATCCTTAGGTATTAAAGTCCTATTTTCATGTTTCAAGATTACCTTTTATTTATACAGGAGATACTGTTCCGTGCTTGAAATTTTTTATCTTAGGAATCAGTGGCACTTGTAATTATATTTAATTAAAAAGTTATGAAATGATGTGAATAAAAAATTAAATACACATGAACATTTATTAAATCTCATTGGGGCTCTGTTAGACCTACATCTAATGTAATTTTTATTCTTTTCTAATGATATAAGTAGATGTTTGTATTTGGATGGATGGGTGATGAATCTTTTAAAATATCACAGTACTATAGAAAACAACCATACTAACTTTGTTAAAGTGTATTGAATATTCCCCTCCCCCAGTAATTCATTATAAAATGAATTACTTTTCTTCATGGTAAACTCCATGTGCTCTTGAGATATTCTCAGAGAGTACTTACATTTTTTTCCTTTACAAAATCATTTGTCGTTCAGTGGTGCTTGTGCATGATCTGATTACTAAAACTTTATCTTTCCCTCCTGGATTTTAAAAATTCATTAGAAATATCATATGTGAAACTACAAAGCTATAGGTGTGGTTTCTGTTTCATGGATTGTTATGGAGAAAACTGAATGCAGATAATCGGTTAGTTTTTAAACAAGCTGTTTGCGATACCACCTGTTCAAGGAATGTACTAAATGTGCAGAATGAGCAAATACTGTGAAGCCTATCAGTTCGGTTTTATCTTCTTCATGCATTTCAAGTCAACTTGATGAAGGACTTGAAGGATCGGCCAGAGAAGACGCCCTTGTTTTTCTCTGCTGGCTCCAAGGTATCTTTGCTAAGGTCAGCCCTTGATAAGAAGCAGCAGGGAGTACTAGGTCTGATTCCGTCTAATAGAACTGCATTATTTAGCTTCTTGGATTTTTTTAAAAGCTCAACCTTTCTCTCCCTCGCTCGCTCTCTCTCTCTTTTTTTTTTTTTTACTCAAAATATATGCCAAACATAGCTCAAGTTACCTCTTTAACTTTGGTATGAAATTTATTACTTGACTTTTAAAGAAAATTTTCCCTTATTAAAAAAGGAATTCATTTTTTATTGTAAACAAATTAAAAATCTAGAAAAGTATAAAAAAGAACCTTGGTCTCACTTGTAGTGATAGTGTTTTTAATGTTTCTAGCTATCACTTTCGAAAATATTCTGTGATATGTTGGGATTATATGAGAGTTTGGATGAACTGTTTGTTTTAGGAACTGTTTCGTGATTCCTTAGTTGTGCGGAAAGGAGTTTAGCTATAGAAGAACAGGTAGTGGACTCCTGTCTTTGCCTCCATTTCCACATCCACCATAGCGCCAAATGGACCCTTCTTGGTCCAATAGTAAAGTGTCTGGTCTTTCTCATGAAATATCACTTATTTTCAAAGATCTTTATTTGATTTCAATAATTACTCTTTACTTTCATAACAATTTATTTGTGGTAATTGTTGTTATTGTTAGTAACAGTATCAATATGGTTTTTTTTTTTTTTTTTTTTTTTTTTACTGGATGGGAAGCTAAAGACTTATAGCATAAATTTGTGACAGATGTTTCAAGATTCATGCAAAAGGAAAGGGTTAAATCACAATTATAATTTTCCTTTCTTCTAGTTAGTCATTTCTGATTTCCTCTGTGATTGCATTAACCCATGTGATTTATTTCTGTATTTGAGTTCTAGTAATGTTTTACTTAATATTTAGTGCAATAATCAGAATTTCCTACTTTAAATTTTCTAAAGTCAAACAGTGTAGAGCCAGTGGGACAAAATGAGGTATATTAGTTTAGGCTACCATAGCAAAATACCATAGACCGGTGGTTTTAAAGAACATATATTTATTTCTTATAGTTCTGGAGGTAGGGTTGGATTCTTGGTGAGGAAACTTCTTGGGATTCACAGATGGCAGTCTCCTTGTGTGTCCTCACATGGCAAAGAGAAAAATCATCACGTCTCTTAAAAGCCTATTAATCCTATTCACGAGGGCTCTACCCTCATGAACCAATCACCTTTTAAAGGCTTCCCCATCATACTGAGGGTTAGGATTTCAACATGTGAAATCTGGGGGGACACAAACGTTTTTGTCCCTAACAGGAGGATCCCATAGTATTGGAGTATTGGAGAACAGTTTACAAAGTCCTCCCATTCTTTATAGACCTTACTAGGGTGCATGTGGTATCCTCAAGTGTCTTCCACAATTGCTAACACTGAAATGGGCTGGACAGTCAACAGGTGCGGACAAGATGGGCTCGTACTGTTGCTGAGGAAAAAAGAATAGAACTTCATCCACTCGTTCTTCATTCATACTATTCATATTCATGTTAATTCATCCACATTAATACACAGGTGTCTGTTATGTTTCAGGTATCTTACTAAACATTTGGAATAAGATGAGAAAACTGGAAGTAGGGGTGCCTGGGTGGCTCAGTGGGTTAAAGCCTCTGCTTTCTGCTCAGGTCCTGGGATCGAGCCCCGCATTGGGCTCTCTGCTCAGCAGGGAGCCTGCTTTCCTTCCTCTCTCTCTGCCTACCTGTGATCTCTGTCTGTCAAATAAATTAAAAAAAAAAAAAGAAAAGAAAAGAAAACTGGAAGTATAAAGTTTTCAGTTTTCCTAAAAAAAAGTTGTGGGGAGATGCTCTAATGTACTTGAAAAAAATATTCAGCTCTCAGTTCTAATATTGGTTGCACAGTTAAAGTCTTTAAAGTGTATTTTAGTTAAATCATTTGTGTTTTTTATTTTAGCTGAGCAGTCATAATATCTGCTCTGTTAGCCATTCATTTGGAGAAGCGAGTGAGGTAATGAATGTAAAAGCATTTGCAGAATATATATTATGGCGCAAATGCTGATTTTTATCAGGACTAATTTGAAGATACATATAGTATTTATGAGATGCTTTTGCAATGTTTCACTTTGGAGACATCATTATTTTTGAGTTCTTCAGAGTTCTGAAACAAATGCAGATTTTTTTAAATGAGTTTCTTCAGTAGAAGTTTTCCCTCTAGTGGTTGCTGTGGAAATCACATGAAAAGATTCTAATGCTAAATGTTCAAATGAAAAATAAAACAAACTGAAAAGAATTGGGGAAAAAATTACTCTGAGTGATTAAGAAGATGTCAGCTAACTTTTCTATCCTGTTGGATTTCCAAAATTATACTACACTCAAGTTTTGGAAAATGAGGAGGCAAACTCCTTGCTCCTTTTATGGTATCTGATTGACCTAAATGAGAATGTGGGTTAAGAGTGCCCTGCTTGGGGGCACCTGGGTGGCTCAGTGGGTTAAAGCCTCTGCCTTCTGCTCAGGTCATGATCTCAGGGTCCTGGGATCGAGCCCCGCATCGGGCTCTCTGCTCGGCGGGGAGCCTGCTTCCTCCTCTCTCTCTGCCTGCCTCTCTGCCTACTTCTGATCACTGTCTGTCAAATAAATAAATAAAATCTTAAAAAAAGAAAATAAAAAAGAGTGCTAGCTTGGAGGAAGTGGTAGAGAAGGTGTGCGCTTCCTATTTCATCATACACGAAGCCCTTTCAAATGCACGCTCTGGCATGGTTTTGCCTGCTTTCCTGGTCTCCTTCCACAACGGCAGCAACCTCACAGGAAGTTGAGTAGAAGTTCTGGGTGAGTAAGCATATTTGGTTTGTCTTACAGATACCTTAAAAAAAAAATCATTCCAAAGTGGGGGGAAAAGAAGTTTTAATTTGTTGGGATAATTGATATATTAAAGCATCCAGCCCCTTGCAGAGCCTGCCAGGTCCTCTGTTGTCTGTCCCCTGGCCATCACTGCAGCTTTGAAGTGTCCTGTTCTGCCCTTTGCCCATGAGCTCAGGCTGTGCTCCTTTCTTTCTGTCCCTGACACGCTGCACATTTGGACTTGCTGTGCCCTGTTCTTGGCTTGCTCATCAGCACATCACTGCTTCCCATGGCCTCAGACCTCTTCTCCTTCAAAAAGGTTGTCCAGCTCAACTAGCCAAGTTGGCTTTTTTGACAATTAATCTTTGCCACAATTCTCATGTATTGACTCCAGAACGCTTATCAAAACCTGAATTTCTGTGTAATCAATTTATTTGCTAATTCAGTGTCTGTTTCCTCCACAAGAATGGGAACCACTTGACATGAGAGGTTGGTCCCTCTTATTCACGGTTGTATCCCAGAACCCACACGGTGCTTCCATGGGGCTTAACACTGGTTGACACAATGAAGAAGCCATTGGAAATGTTATTAACATAAACTAACTGGTGTTAGTTGTTTAAGTAGGTTTACCGAATCTTTCAGTAGTCTTTGGTACCCTTAGTTGAGATTCATTTTTCCATCTTTGAAATAATTTAACTTCCTAGTTTACTTCACATTGAAATAAGGTTGGTAAAAGATTTTCAGTTTTTTATATAGAAGCTCTATTATAGAATCATAAAATTTAAACATTTGGGGAGAATGTTTAGTGAGCTCTTGTTGTGCTAAACAAGAACATGATGTTTTTATGTCTATTTTTTAATTAAATTCAGTTTTGTTCTACACCTTTTTAGTGATATATTCAGTTCCTTGCATCTATATAAGAAGAAGTTATTTCATAAATTAGTTTTCCTGAAATTTCCATCTTGTTCAGTCTTCCACAGAGATAATTGCTGTTCACACTCACATACTTGGCTTCCTCAGAGTCATTTCCAGCCTCAATACATGATTTTTAAAAACCCACTTCTTCTCAAATGGCTTACTTTTTATACCTTTCATCAGTTTTGATTGATGTTCTCCTTTGAAACTGTCTAAACATTCTCATGTTCTGCCATGGTTTTAAGACCAAAAAATGTACGTGGAGCCCAAAGATTCCAGATCTTGGAGACTGAGGCTTCTGTATCTGTGTCCCCCCACAGACCACAAATGTCGGAAGCCTGTACATTGTATCGTTAGGGAACGTGGTGTTGGTAGTCCCCTTCTCCTTTCTGTTCATGTTCATGGCCTACTAATGTGAACTTGTTGCCTGGTATGACCAACAAACAGCTGGTTTTGCTATCAGTCTGGGGCAAAAAGACTGACTCCAGAAACTGATTTGAATTTCCTGCTCTGTCCTGGTCTCCATGCCGTCCAGTGAAAACAAGGGCAACATGCAGAGACTGTGATAGTGTCCCCCTAATAATATTTTTAAAGATTTGTCTGGGGCTTTCCAAATGTGGAAGTCATCTGAGTCTGTTCTCACTGGTACTGTGCATGTCCCTGTGTGTGTATGTTTAAGGAATGTTAAAGGAATGATATGTTTTAATCTACTGTCAATAAATGATAGGAACTGGAATAAAATTAATAGGCATTTTATAGATAGTTCTCCATATTACAAAGACTTTAAAAATAAACAGATGAAAAACAGCTTATCATTGGCTTATTCAGGCTCTCTCCTTTTGCACTGTGCTTTTCTGCTTTCGTTACCATAGTTACTGGTTTAATCATGATGCACAGAACCATTTCTAATTACAGTATACGCCAGTACAAAAATTAATTCTTTGCATATCTTAGGCCACAAACAGCTTGTAGCTTGTTTTTTGGCACTTTATTACCAGATATTCTGAAGAAGACATTTGTACATAATTTTAAATCTGTTATTTTCTGCTATTTATTATTAAAATGAAAATGTCTCTAAAGTGGACTTCTGTAAAAATAAGCAATACAAAAAGTTTTTAAGAGATAAAGCTTTATTACAGGTGAGATATTATTAATATTATCCCTTACATGTTAATTAATAGTGATTTACATGCATTTGACATTTTTTTTCCTGTGAGAAAATATTACTAAAAGGATAACCATCATTTAGAAACCAACATTATTAGATTGCTGTAATTAGGCAATTGAGCAAGAAACCACTATTTGAGCATTTATATATTTTTAAAAATGAGCAATTTATATCAAAATTCCCTCTCTTGAATTTTTGAAGGGTCTTGGAGATCACCTAGTACAAACCATTATTTCTTAATGTATGTCAGACTCTTGTATGTCAGTGACACCAACTAATTTCTCCCAACATCATGCAATGAGATGGAAGACTAACCAGAATTAAATCTGGCTTTTTAGCACCCATTCCAGTAACCCTAATTGTAGCAATATAGTCAGAGCAGATACCAAAATATGTTATAGGTGTTCCTCTTCATTTTCATATGATTATTTTGTATAGCGGAGTAGCTTTTTTAAAATATCAATAAATTATTATAAACAATAGAGATTTTAGAATATAATAACTTCTATGAACACTTTTATTGTTAATGTGAAATGCTAGTTCTTTTTTATTAAAATATATTACCCTTCATTCCTGTATTAGTAAAATATTTGAAAAACCAAAAGGGAAGTAATTTTTCTCACAAAATTACAATATAGCTTTCCCCAAACCTAGATGTTTTTTGTTAGATTGGGCAGAGTAATTTTCATTTCATATTATTATGATTATGCTCCCAAACATATTTGAATCATATTTATGTCAACATAAACATTTCAGAAGCAGTAGACGGTGTTTCCATGATTCCTCTGGTTCTAAGCCTCTGGTGTATTTCAGAAATGCTAGTCTACCAGACATTTTCAATTTCACTGATCATACCGATCACAATCAAACAAATTGTATTTTATTATAAAAATCATAAATGGACTAGTGCATCGTCACTGATCTGATCTTGTTTGGTAATAATGTTGTTGTGTTCCTACCTTAACCGGCATGGGATTTTTATGGCATGGGCACATTTCCCCAGAAACCATTTATGTAGCCTAGAATGGGGCCCTGTAGTTCCATTTGTGCTTATGGGAGAACCTATGACCACCAAACTGTGTTTTTCTGCCTATTAAGACTGAAGCAGATAATTGTAAAATAAAAATATAACATTTCCTGATATAAAGAGTAGGTCCTTTTTCCTGTTGCTTCTCTTTAAAACTATGTTGCTCAAGTTCTAGGTCAAGAAATGCCTCCACTCATTTGTAGTTTATTACAAAATGAGTCTTAACTTCCAACTGAATTTTATGCTGACTTTGTCCATCTGGTAGACTTAATATTACAGTTAATGGACACATATAATGAGTATATTATGTTGTTAACTGAAACATCTTTAAAATTAGTGAGCTATTTAATTGCCATATAAATTGGTGAAGAGTGGCCTCTCTTTAATTGTGGAAGGCATTTGTACTGGCTTTTTATTTGGTATTTTTAAATTGTGCAAGAGCAAATGTAAATCAGCTGGGAAAGCATAATTCTATTAAATGTAGCTATGCTGATTTGAGAGAGACAAAAGTCTCTTAATCTGGATAACAGGTTTTCTACCAGAAAGAATACAGATTATATGAAATCGTTCACTATTTTAAATACTCTAGAAATGAAATAATTGACATGAAAATGACTACATGAGGTTATCTGGTCTTTTTTCAGGATCCTTTGTTATTTCTTCTGACACTACAGTAGCTGAATGACATTAGTGAACATTGGGTCTTCCTCAGAATGCACTCTGAATTCTAACTCTAATCTTGGAGGTGTGACAGATGTGACTTGGACTTCTGTGCACCTACTGTCAATTGTAAACAAGGTTGGTATTTTTAAGTGAAAGCATTTTCAAAATATTTTTTCTACTTTATTGTATTTTTTAAAAAAGATTGTATTTATTCATTTGAGAGAGACAGAGCACAAGCAGAGGGGAGAAGCAGAATAAGAGTGAGAAGCAGACTCCCTTTTGAGCTGGGAGCCCAATTTGGGGCTTGATCCCAGGACCTGGAGATCATGACCTGAGCCAAAGGCAGATGCTTAATCATCTGAGCCACCCAGGCTCCCCATTTTATTTTATTTTTTATCATGGTAAGTATACTCTTTGATTCCCACCCCTTATTGCCTCCATCCACCACTCACTTCTCCTCTGGTAACCATCAGTTTGTTCTCTATAGTTAAGAGTCTGTTTCTTGGTATATCTCTTTTTCTCTCTCTCTTCTATCATTTGTTTTGTTTCTTAAATCTGCATGAGTGAAATCATATGGAATTTGTCTTCCTGTGACTTTATTTATTTAGTTTAGCATTTTACTCTCTAGCTCCATCCATGTTGTTGCAAATGGCAAGATTTTGTTCTTTTTTATGGCTGAATAATATTCCATTGTATGTCTATGCACCACTTCTTTATCTATTCATCTGTTGTTGGACATATGGGCTGCGTCCATAGTTTGGCTATTTTAAATAATGCTGCTATAAACATAGGGGTACACGTATCCCTTTGAATTAGTGATTTTGTATTTTTTGGGTAAATCCCCAATAGTGTGATTCCTAGATTGTAAGGTAGTTCTATTTTTAACTTTTTGAGGAACCTCCATACTGTTTTCCAAAGTAGCTGCACCAATTCACATTGCTACTAGCAGTGCAAGAGGGTTCCTTTTTCTTCACATCCTAGCCAACACTTGTTTCTTGTGTTTTTTTTATTTTAGCCATTTTGACAGGTGTGAGGTGGTAACTCAGTGTAATTTCCATTTGCATTTCCCTGATGCTGGGTGATGTTGAGCATCTTTTCACATGTCTGTTGGTGATCTTTGCAGAAATGTCTGTTTGTGTCCTTTGTCCATTTTTAATTGGAATTATTTCATTTTGGGGTGTTGAATTATATAAGTTCTTTATGTATGTAGGATACTAACCCTTTATCAGATATGTCATTTGCAAATAAGTTCTCCTGTTCCATAGGTTGCCTTTTGGTATCATTGATTGTTTCCTTTACTGTGTGGATGTTTCTATTTTGATGTAGTCCCAATAATTTATTTTTGCTTTTATTTCTCTTGCCTCAGGAGACATTATCTAGAAAAGTGTTGCCATGACAGATGTCAGAGAGATTTTTTTTTTATAAGATATTATTTATTTATTTCACAGACAGAGATCGCAAGTAGGCAGAGAGGCAGGCAGAGAGGAGGGGGGAAGCAGGCTCCCCATATAGCAGAGAGCCTGATGTGGGGCTCGATCCCAGGACCCTAGGATCATGACCTGAGCTGAAGGCAGAGGCTTTAACTCACTGAGCCACTCAGGCACCCTGTCAGAGAGATTATTGTGTCTGCCTTCAAGGATTTTTATGGCTTCAGGTCTCATATTTAGGGCTTTAATCCATTTTGAATTTATTTTTGTGTGTGGTGAAAAAAAGGTGGTCCAGTTTCTTTCTTTTGCATGTGACTGTCCATTTTTTCCAACATCATTTTTGAAGATGCTTTTTCCCAGTGTGTATTCGTTCCTCCTTTGCAATACTAATTGATCATATAATTATAGGTTTATTTCTGGTTTTTCTGTTCTATTCCATTGATCCATGTGTCTATTTTTGTGCTGGTACCATACTGTTTTAATTATTACTCTCTTATAGTATAACTTGAAATCTGTAATTGTGATACCTCTAGTTTTATTTTTACTTTTCAAGATTGCTTTGGCTGTTTGAGGTCTTTTTTGGTTCCATAAGAATTTTACAATTATTCTAGTTCTGTGAAAAATGCTATTGGTATTTTGACAGTGATTGTATTAAATCTGTAGACTGCTTTGGATGGTATAGACATTTTAACAATATTTGTTCTTCAAATTCATGAACATGGATGTCTTTCCATTTCTTTGTGCCTTCTTCAGTTTCTTTCATCAGTGTTTTATAGTTTTCAGGGTATAGGTCTTTACCCCTTTGGTTAAGCTTATTCCTAGGTGTTTTATTATTTTTGGTGCAGTTATAAATGGTATTATTTTTTTAATTTCACTTTTTGCTGTTTCATTATTAGTGTATAGAAATGCAACAAATTTCTGTACATTGATTTCTGTATCCTGCAGTTTTACTGAATTCATTTATCAGTTGTAGTAGTTTTTTGGTGGAATCTTTAGGGTCTTTTCTATATAGTATCATGTCACCTGCATATAGTTTCAGTGTTACTTCTTTATCAATTTGGATGCCTTTTTTTTCTTTGTGTGGCCTAATTGCTGTTGCTAGGAATTCCAGTACTATGTTGAATAAAAGTGGTGAGTGTGGACATCTTTGCCTTATTCCTGATCTAGGGGAGAAGCTCATTTTTATTTTCATCATTGAATATGATGTCGGCTCTGGGTTTTTCATAAGGCATGCTTTATTATATAATAGATTAATAAACATAATTTATTATGTTGAGAGAGGTTTCCTCTAGGCCTACTTTGCAGAGGGTTTTTATCATGAATGGATGTTGTACTTATCAGATGCTTTTTCTACATCTACTGAAATGATCATATAGTTTAAAAAAATTCTCTTTTACTAACAAAATGTATTATTAGCCCCAGGGGTACAGGTCTGTGAATCACCAGGTCTACACACTTCATAGCACATACCCTCCCCAATGTCCATAACCCAACCTCCCTCTCCCTACTCCCCTCCCCCCAGCAACTCTCAGTTTGTTTTGTGAGATTAAGAGTCTCTTATGGTTTGTCTCCCTCCTGATCCCATCTTGTTTTATTTTTTCCTTGTCTACCCCAAGCCTCCCAGATTCTTCATGTCAGGGAGATCATATGATAATTGTCTTTCTCTGATTGACTTATTTCACTCAGCATAATACCCTCTAGTTCCATCCATGTCATTGCAATTGCCAAGATTACATTTCTTTTGTTGGCTGCATAGTATTCCATTGACTATATATACCACATCTTCTTTATCCATTCATCTGTTGTTGGACATCTAGGTTCTTTCTGTAGTTTGGCTATTGTGGACATTGCTGCTATAAACATTCATGTGCGCATGCCCCTTTGGATCACTACATTTGTATCTTTAGGGTAAATGCCCAGTCGTGCGATTACTGGGTCATATGGTATCACTATTTTCAACGTTTTGAGGAACCTCCATGCTGTTTTCCAGAGTGATTGCACCATATTGCATTCCCACCCAACAGTGGAGGAGGGTTCCCCTTTCTCCGCATCCTCGCCAGCATCTGTCATTTCCTGACTTGTTAATTTTAAACATTCGGTCTAGTGTGAGGTGGTATCTCATGTGTCTATTGGCCATCTGGATATGTTCTTTGCAGAAATGTCTGTTCATGTCCTCTGCCCATTTCTTGATTGGATTATTTGTTCTTTGGGTATTGAGTTTGATAATAGGTTATGGATACTAGCCCTTTATCTGATATGCCATTTGCAAATATCTTCTCCCTTTCTGTGAGTTGTCTTTTGGTTTTGTTGACTGTTTCCTTTGCTGTGGAAAAGCTTTTGATCTTGATGAAGTCCCAATGGTTCATTTTTGCCCTTGCTTCACTTGACTTTGGCTATGTTTCTAGGAAGAAGTTGCTGTGGCTGAGGTCGAAGAGTTTGCTGCCTGTGTTCTCCTCAAGGATTTTGATGGATTCCTTTTTCACACTGAGGTCTTTCCTCCATTTGGAGTCTATTTTTGTGTGTGGTGTAAGGAAGTGGTGCAGTTTCATTTTTCTCTATGTGGTTGTCCAATTTTCCCAACACCATTTGTTGAAGAGACTGTCTTTCTTCCATTGAACATTCTTTTCTGCTTTGTCAAAGTTTAGTTGACAATAGATTATATTTCTGGGCCCTGTATTCTGTTCCATTGATCTGGGTGTCTTTTTTTGTGCCAGTACCATACTGCCTTGATGATGACAGCTTTGTAATAGAGCTTGAAGTCTGGAATTGTGATGCCACCAACTTTGGCTTTTATTTTTTCAACATTCCTCTGGCTATTCGAGGTCTTTTCTGGTTCTGTATAAATTTTAGGATTATTTGTTCCATTTCTTTGAAAAAAAAAAGGGTTGTATTTTGATAGGAATTGCATTAAATGTGTAGATTGCTTTAGGTAGCATAGACATTTCCACAATACTTGTTCTTCCAATCCATGAGAATGGAACATTTTTCCATTTCATTGCATCATCCTCAGTTTCTTTCATGAGTACTTTATACTTTTCTGAGTATAGATTCTTCACCTCTTTGGTTAGGTTTATTCCTAGGTATCTTATGGTTTTGGGTGCAATTGTAAATGGGATCAACTCCTTAGTTTCTCTTTCTTCTGTCCTGCTATTGGTGTATAGAAATGCAACTGATTTCTGTGCATTTATTTTATATCCTGACACTTTACTGAATTTCTGTATGAGTTCTAGCCATTTTGGAGTGCAGTCTTTTGGGTTTTCCATAGAAAGTATCATATCATCTGCAAAGAGAGCGAGTTTGACTACTACTTTGCTGATTTGGATGCCTTTTATATTTTGGAAGTTTTCCTTCCATTTCTGTTTTTTGGAACAGTTTCAGGAGAATAGGAATTCTTTAAATGTGTGGTAGAATTCCTCTGGGAAGCCGTCTGGCCCTGGGCTCTTATTTGTTGGGAAATTTTTTAAAAAATATTTTATTTATTTATTTGACAGAGATCATAAGTAGGCAGAGAGGCAGGCAGAGAAAGGAGGAAGCAGGCTTCCTGCTGAGCAGAGAGCCCAATGCGAGGCTCGATCCCTGGAACCTGGAATCATGACCTGAGCCTAAGGCAGAGTCCCCAACCCACTGAGCCACCCAGGAACCCCTGTTGGGAGATTTTTGATGACTGCTTCCATCTCCTTACTGGTTATGGGTCTGTTCAGGTTTTCTATTTCTTCCTTGTTCAGTTTTGGTAGTTTATACATCTCTAGGCATGCATCCATTTCTTCCAGATTGTCAAACTTGCTGACATATAGTTGCTCATAATATGTTCTTATAATTGTTTGTATTTCTTTAGTGTTGGTTGTGATCTCTCCTCTTTGATTCATGATTTTATTTGGGTCCTTTCTCTTTTCATTTTGCTAAATCTGGCCAGGGGTTTATCAGTCTTATTAATTCTTTCAAAGAACCAGCTCCTAGTTTTGTTATTTGTTCTGTTGTTTTTTTGGTTTCTATTTCATTGATTTCTGCTCTGCTCTTATTTCTTTTTTCCTGCTGGGTATAGGCTTTCTTTGCTGTTCTTTCACCAGCTGCTTTAGGTGTAGAGTTGGGTTGTGTATTTGAGACCTTTCTTGTTTCTTGAGAAAGGCTTGTATCGCTATATATTTTCCTCTCAGGACTGCCTTTGCTGTGTCCCACAGATTTAGAACAGTTGTGTTTTCATTATCATTTGTTTCCATGAATTTTTTCAATTCTGATTTAATTTCCTGGTTGACCCATTCATTCTTTAGTAGGATGCTCTTTAGCTTCCATGTATTTGGGTTCTTTCCAACTTTACTCTTGTGATTGAGTTCTAGTCTCAGAATATTATGGTCTGAAAATATGCAGGGAATGGTCCCAATCTTTTGGTACCAGTTGAGACCTGATTTGTGACCCAGGATGTGATCTGTTCTGGAGAATGTTCCGTGTGCACTAGAGAAGACTCTGTATTCTGTTGCTTTGGGATGGAATGTTTTGAATATATCTGATGTTCATGTGGTCCAGTGTGTCATTTAAAGCCTTTATTTCCTTGTTGATCTTTTGCTTGGATGATCTGTCCACTTCAGTGAGGGGAGTGTTAAAGTCCCCTACTATTATTGTATTATTGTCAATATGTTTCTTTGATTTTGTTATTAATTGGTTTATATAGTTGGCTGCTCCCATGTTAGGGGCATAGATATTTAAAAGTGTTAGATCTTCTTGTTGGACCGACCCTTTGAGTATGATATAGTGACCTTTCTCATCTCTTATTATAGCCTTTGGCTTAAAATCTAATTGATCTGATACAAGGATTGCCACCCCAGCTTTCTTTTGATGTCCATTAGCATGGTAAATTGTTTTCCACCCCCTCACTTTAAATCTGGAGGTGTCTTCAGGTTTAAAATGAGTTTCTTGTAGACAGCATATTGATGTGTGTTTTTTTTTTTTATCCATTCTGATATCCTATGTCTTTTGATTGGGGCATTTAGCCCATTTACATCCAGGGTAACTATAGAGAGATACGAATTTAGTGCCATTGTATTGCCTGTAAGGTGACTATTACTGTATATTGTCTCTGTTCCTTTCTGGTCTATTACTTTTAGGCTCTCTCTTTGCTTAGAGGACCGCAATCAATATTTCCTGTAGATCTGGTTTGGTGTTTACAAATCCTTATAGTTTTTGTTTGTCCTGGAAGCTTTTTACCTCTCCTTCTATTTTCAGTGATAGCCTAGCTGGATATAGTATTCTTGGCTGCATGTTTTCTCATTTAGTACCAGTTCTTTCTGGTTTGCCAGGTTTCTGTGGATAAGTCTGCTGACAATTTAATATTTTTACCATTAAATGTTACAGACTTTTTGTCCTGGACTGCTTTGAGGATTTTCTCTTTGCCACTAAGACTGGTAAATTTTATTATTAGATGACAGCATGTGGACCTATTCTTATTGATTTTGAGGGGGATTCTCTGCGCCTCCTGGATTTTGATGCTGGTTCCCTTTGCCATATTATGGAAATTCTCTACTATAATTTGCTCCAGTATATTTTCTGTCCCTCTCTTGCTTTCTTTTTCTTCTGGAATCCCAATTTTTCTAATATTGTTTCATTTTAAGTATCACTTATCTCTCGAATTCTCCCCTTGTAGTCCAGTAGTTGTTTCTTTTTTGCTCAGCTTCTTTATTCTCTGTCATTTGGTCTTCTATATCACTAATTCTCTATTCTGCCTCATTTATCCTAGCAGTAAGAGCCTTCGTTTTTGATTGCACCTCATTAATAACTTTTTTTATTTCAGTGTGGTTAGATTTTAGTTCTTTTATTTCTCCAGAAAGGGCTTTTATTTCTCCAGACAGGGTTTTTCTGATATTTTCAATGCCTTTTTTTTTTTAGCTCAGCTAGCACCTTGAGAATCATCATTCTGAACTCTAGATCTGACATGTTATCATGTCCGTATTGATTAGGTCCCTAGCCTTCAGTACTGCCTCTTGTTCTTTTTTTTTTTTTTTTTTTTTGAGTTTTTCTGCCTTGTCATTTTATCTAGATAAAAATATATGAAGGAGAGAATAAAATACTAAAAGGGTGGCAAAGACCCCCCCCAAAAATGTGCCTTAGCCAAATCAGAAGAGACCCCATATCATGGGGAGACGAAGGGTAAAAACAAGTTTAAAAAGAATTTAAAAATTTAAAAATATATATATATTAGACTGGTGAATAGAACAGAGCCACCCACTTGATTTTGGGTGTATTTTGGTCTCTTAGAAGAAACTACCACCCAAAATTTTATAGAAAGAAAAACTTAGGGGCACCTGGATGGCTGTCGTTAAGCATCTGTCTTTGGCTCAGGTCATGATTCGAGGGTCCTTGGATCGAGCCCTGCATCAGGCTCCCTGCTCAGTGGGGAGTCTGCTTCTCCCTCTCCCACTCCCTCTGCTTGTATTCCCTTTCTCACTGTGTCTCTATTAAATAAATAAATAAAATTTAAAAAAAGAGAAAAACATACACACACACGGGTAAATATGATAAAGGAATGAATATGGCTGTAAAGGTGAAAATTTAAAAAAAAATTCTAAAAAAGGCGTTGATAAGATAAGTTGGTTGGGAAAAGAAAGAAAAAGAAGGTGGAGAGAATTTGCTCAGTCTGAAGACTAGTACAAAGCCCTGTTCTAGATTTAGGGTGTATTTTGATCTATTAGAGGAAGTTGTATCCCAGAATTTTTTATAAAAAAAAGCTCTATGTGTATACAAAAGATAAAGTTATATACAATGAAGGATAAAATATGACTATAATAATAAAGGTTCAAAAAGATTTTTTTTAAAGAAAGCTATTGTTAAGATAAACTAGTTTAAAAACATTAAAAGAGGAAAGAATAAAAGTTAAAAAAATTAGAATAAGAAAAATAATAAAACTAAAAAGCTTTAATTTACTTTGCAAGACTAAAGAATCATGGGGAGAAAGCCATGAATCCACACTTTGCTTTCCCCTCCTCTGGAATTCTGCTGTTTTCCTTGATCAGTGAGCTTGGTCTTGGCTGGATTTCTTGCTTATCTTCTGGGGGAGGGGCCTGTTGTAGTGATTCTTAGGTGTCTTTGCCAGAGGCAGAATTGCACAGCCCTTGCCAGGGGCTAAGTAATCTGCTTGGTTCCTCTCGGGAGATTTTGTTCCCTGAAGCTTTCCATAGAGTTCTAGAGGACAGGAATGAAAATGGCGGCCTCCCAACCTCTGGCTCAGAGATGCCGAGAGCTGGGGCCCCACTCCTCAGTGTGCCCTTCAAAAAAAGCCGTCAATCACTCCAGTCTCTCTGGTCTCCAGCCAGGCTCCAAGCTCACCTGGCCTGTGACTGAGCATTTCTGTCTCTGGCACACAGACCCGTTTGGAGTCTCCAAACCCAGCAGATCCCTGCCGCTCTTGGGGGGGGGTCTCCCCCGATCTGCCACTTGTGGGGTCCCTCCTCAAAGAGCAGTGGTCTGACTGTGCCATGGATCACAGGTTAAGGCAAGCCCGAGCTGAGAGCTCACTTCTCGCTTCGTCTCTTTAGCCGGCTTCCCAGCTCTAATACCTGTGAGCTCTGCGACACCAAGATACCCTCGATCCTTCTGTGACCCCGCGGGACCTGAGACCACGCTGTCCCCACGAGGGCTCCACCCCTGCTTAGCCTCTGGAACAATGTCCCTCAGTGGAGCAGACTTCTAAAAGTTCTGATTTTGTGCTCCGCTGCTCTTTCGCTTACCAGGAGCCCCCTCCCCACCACGGAATATCTTCCCGTCTCTTCGGATTCACTGCTTTGCACATCCTACCTTTCAGAAAGTGGTCAATTTTGTTTCTAGAATTGCTGCTCTTCTTCTCTTCGATGTCCTGTTGGATTTGTAGGTGTTTGGAATGTTTTGATAACTATCTAGCTGAACTCCTGAGACCTGATGTTATCTCAGCCTGTTACTCCCGGTCATACGGTTTTTATACTTTCTTTTTCTGATGTGATGTATCACACTGATTGCTTTTGTGAATATTAAACCACCCTTACATCCTGGGAATAAATCCCACTTGAGATCATGGTGTATGATTTTTTAAAATATATTGTTGGATCTGGGTTGCTAATATTTTGTAAAGTATTTTTGCATCTCTATTCATGAGAGATATTGTTGTATAGTTCTTTTTTTTATGTGGTTTCTTTATCTCATTTTAGTATCAGGGTGATACTGGCCTCATAGAATAAATTTGGAAGTTTTCCTTCTTGTATTTTTTGGAATAATTTTAGAAGAATAGATATTAATGCTTCTTTAAATATTTGGGAAAATTCATCTGTGAAGCCATCTAGTCCTGGACTTTAGTTTTGGAGGACTTTTTTGATTACTTACTCAGTTTCATTGCTGTGATTGTTGTGTTCAAATTTTCTAATTCTTTCTGCTTTAGTGTTGCTAACTTATATGTTTCTAGGAATTAATTCATTTCTCCTAAGTTGTCCAATTTTCTGGCATATAGGTTTTCATATATTCTGTTACAGTCGTTTATATTTCTATGGTGTTGGTTTTATTTCTCATCTTTCATTAGTAATTTTGTTCTCTCTCTTTTTTTTTTTTTTAAATGAGTCTTGCTAGGGGCTTATCAGTTTTGTTGATCCCTTCGAGGAACTGGTTGATCTCTTCTACTGGTTTTTTAGTTTCTATATCATTTATTTCTACTCTAATCTTTATTATTTCTTTCTTTTACTGGGTTTGGGCTTCGTTTATTCTTTTTTCTTCTTTAATTTTTTATTTTTTAAAATTCTTTTCAGTGTACCAGAATTCACTGTTTTATGCACCACACCCAGTGCTCCATGCAATACGTGCCCTCCATAATACCCACCACCAGGCTCACCCACCTTCCCACCCCCTGCCCCTTCAAAACCCTGATTGTTTTTCAGAGTCCATAGTCTTTCATGGTTCATCTCCCCCTCCAATTTCCCTCAATTCCCTTCTCCTCTCCATCTCCTCATGTCCTCCGTGTTATTTCTTATGCTCCACAAATAAATGAAACCATATGATAATTGGCTCTTTCTGCTTGACTAACTTCACTCAGCATAATCTCATTTATTCTTCTTTTTCTAACTCCTTTAGGTATAAGGTTAGGTTGTTTTTTGTGATTTTTTTTTGCTTCTTGAGGTAGTTTATATTGGTATAAATTTCTCTCTTAAAACCACTTTTGCGGGGCACCGGGGTGGCTCAGTGGGTTAAAGCCTCTGCCTTCGGCTCCGGTCATGATCCCAGGGTCCTGGGATCGAGCCGCACATCGGGCTGTCTGCTCAGCAGGGAGCCTGCTTCCTCCTCTCTCTCTGCCTGCCTCTCAGCCTACTTGTGATCTCTATCTGTCAAATAAATAAATACAATCTTTAAAAAAAAAACCACTTTTGCTGTATTCCAAAGGTTTTGGAACATTGTGTTTTTATTTTCATGTAATTTTTGATTTCTTCTTTAATTTCTTGGTTGACCCATTCATTATTTAGTAGTATGTTATTTAACCTCCATGTATTTGTTGTCTTTCCAGATTTTTTTCTTGTAGTTGGCTTCTAGTTTCATAATGTTGTGGTCAGAATAGATGCATGATATGACTTTGATTTTTTTAAATTTTTTGAAACTTGTTTAGTGGCCTAATGTGTGATCAGTTCTGGAAAATGTTCCATGTGCACTTGAAAAGAATGCCTATGCAGCTATTTTAGGATTGAATGTTCTGAATTGTCTCTTAAATCTTTCTGGTCCAGTGCGTCATTTAAAGCCACAGTTTCCTTGTTGGTTGTTGGGATGATCTGTCCATCAGTGTAAGTGGAGTGTTAAAGTCCTGTGCTGTTACTGTAATACTGTGAATTAGTTCCTTTATGTTTGCTATTGATTGCTTTATGTATTTGGGTGCTCTTATTTTGGGTGCATAAATATTTATAATTGTTATATCCTCTTGTTGTATTTTCCCCTTTCTTACTACATAGTGTCCTTCTCTGTCTCTTGATACAGTCTGTTTTTATTTTTTTTAAGATTTTATTTATTTATTTGACAGAGGGAGAAAGAGCACAAGTAGGCAGAGCAGCAAGCAGAGGGAGAGGGAGAAGCAGACTCCCCATTGAGCAGGGCCCAGTGTGGGGCTCTGGGGTCACGATCTGAGCCAAAGGCTGATACTTAACCCACTGAGACACGCAGGTGCCCCTACAGGCTGTTTTAAAGTCTCTTTCTCCTATATAAGTATTGCTATTCTGGCTTTCTTTTGACATCCATTTGCACATTTCTCTATCCCCTCATTTTCAATCTGTAGGTGTCAGGTCTAAAATGAGTCTTTTGTGGGCAGCGTATGGATGGGTCTTGTTTTTCCATCTATTCTGTCATCCATATCTTTTGATTGGACCATTTTAGTCCATTTGCCTGCAAAGTAATTGTTAACAGGTATGTTTAAAATTTAAAAAAATGAATCTTTTAATAAAAGGATCAAGGGTAAACCTGAAGTGTAAAAAGATGAAACCCAGACTCTATGTTATCCATTCACTTGAGATCACATATATGTAAGTAGTTTATTAACAATTTTAAAATTAAATTGGTTGATTCAGAGTCACCTGTTGACTTAATTACATTATTTGATTTCAGGTTTTGATCTAAGTGGCACTTGTAAATGTAGATGCAATTTTTCATTGTAAAGATTAGTTTATTCGGGACACCTGGGTGGCTCAGTGGGTTAAAGTCTCTGCCTTGGGCTCAGGTCGTGATCTCAGGGTCCTGGGATCGAGCTCCACATTGGGCTCTCTGCTCAGCAGGGAGCCTGCTTCCCCCACCCCCTCTCCGTCTACTTGTGATCTCTGCCTGTCAAATAAATAAATAAAATCTTAAAAAAAAAAAAAAAAAGATTAGCTTATTCTTTTAGCATGGCTTTGCCCTGGACTTAGTGCTTTTATGTGGACACTTTTTTTTTTAAGATTTTATTTATTTGAGAGGGAGAGAGAATGAGAGAGCAGGAGTTGGGGGGAGGCATAGAGGGAGAAGCAGACTGCACACTGAGTGGGGAATCCAGCGTGGGACTCTATCCTAGGACTCTGGGATCGTGATCTGAGCCAAAGGCACATGCTCAACTGACTGAGCTACTCAGGTGCTCCTAGAGGATTTACTTTCTAATAGATCACTTATTTTAAATTTTAATTTAAATTAATTTTAAATACAACACTTCAAAAATCCTTTTTAAAAAGTACAAGTCAACATATAAAATGTGGCATTCCCCTTCATATCTCCACACACTTACCTTTCTCCATTTTGCTTCCCAGTCCATAGGCAATCAGTATTATCAATACGTGGAATACTTTTAGTTTTCTTTATATTGGATCATTTACTTATTCATTTATTAAACAAATTTTTTTAAGTACTGTGTACTTATCTTGTCCATTTGTGTGTGTCAGGCACATTTGTATAATTTTGTAACATGAATTGGGCCATACTTTGCAAGCTGTTCGGTAGCTTGTTTTTATTTTTTGTTTTCATGAAGTTTTTCAACAGAGGTACATATATAGACAAATGTATTTGCGATAAAAGGCTGCATATACCTGTATTAGATATATAAATAATGTATTTAATTCAGGAACATTCAGATTGATTCTTTTTTATTATTTACAAAAATTTTTATTATGCTATAATAGAAAGTTTGCCCTTGAGTGCATGTAAGTTAGGATTTATGTAGATTACACATCTAAAATAGAATTGCTAAATCAAAGAGCATGCACATTTATAATTTTAATATTTTGATCTGTTGCTTCCCTTAAGGCTATTTCCATTTTTAATTCCAGTAAAAGTGGATAATGGTTTTGTTGTCCTGTACTCTTGGCAATGCTGGAAATCATGAATCTTAATTATGAGTATAGAATGAAAGTTATATTCTAATGTAAATTTGTTTGATCCTGAGTGAAATTGACCATCTTTTCACGTATTCCTAGGTACTCATATTTATTTTCTGTGGCTTATGTGTTCAGATCCTTCCATTATTTTAGTGTTACATTGCTTGTCTTTTTTATTTTTTTTATTTTTTTAAGATTTTATTCATTTGTTTGAGAGAAAGAGAGCATGAGAGTAGAGAGGTCAGCAGGAGAAGCAGACTCCCTGCTGAGCAGGGAGCCGGATGTAGGACTCAATCCCAGGACTCCGGGGTCATGACCTGGGCCGAAGGCAGTTGCTCCACCAACTGAGCCATCCAGGCACCCCTGCTTGTCTTTTTAAATAGTTATTTATAGTTCTAAATGCATTTAGATAGATAATTTAGCAAGCAGTTTCTCTCAATTTTCTTATCTTTTAAATTTATGGAAAATTTATAGATATTTTAAATTTTTATGTTACTAAATTTTTTTTTCTGCATTGTTTCTGGTTTTATGTCTTGTTAGATTATCCATCTATATCCCAAGGTTTTGAAATACTCTTTTATATATTTTCCTAGATTTATTAATATATATTTTAACATTTAGCTTCTTAATTTATTAATTCATCAAATACCCTTAAGTACCTGCTGACTGCTGAGATCTCTGTCCTGTGCTGGGATGCAGAGTGGAGCTAATCCAGCATGAGCCGCACAGTCAATGGGTATTAGTGTCCTAAGGATGCTATTGAGATAAGCACTTTAGTGACTAAGATTACAAGTTGAGATAAGTGCAATGAAGGAGAGGCATGCATGGAATTTATTTTTATTTTGTTGGGAAATAGAAATGTATTTATTTTTTACCAAATGTTGGCCAGTATTCCCATTCAGTTTATTATGTAGTACTTCATGGTGCACTAATTTTAGAATTTGATGGGAGGTGGTCAAAGATGGTGTCATAGGAGGGTCCTGAACTCACTTCTGCCTATGGACACACAAGATCTATAGACACTTACGGAACAGTTCCCTCTAAAAAAGAACCGAAACCTCACTGAACTCCTCCTGTACAATAAGGGATAAAAGGCAGAGATGTGGTCATGCTAAAAACCCCACTTTTAGTGTGGCAACTCATAAGCAGGAGGGATCTCACAACCTGGCGGTTTTCCTGGAGGAGGGAGGGGCTGGTGCCCCACATTAGGCACCCAGATATTGGAATCTGCATTGGAGAGATGAGCACCTGAGATGTCTGGCTTAGAAAGCCAGTGGGCTTACCTCCAGGAGACCTAAATAGCTGTAAGGAACTGAGATTCTTCTTTTATTTTTTATTTTTAAAGACTGTTTATTTGAGAGAGAGAGAAAGCACGCGTGAGGGGAGGGGCAGAGGGGAAGAGAAGAAGACTCCCTACTAAGCCTGAGCTGGATCTCAGGACTCTGAGATCATGACCTGAGCTGAAGGCAGATACTTAACCAACTGAACCACCCAGGTGCCCCAAGATTCTTCTTTTAAAGGACATCGCCAAGAAAATTATAGGGCAACACCCCTGATGAACACTGATGCTGTAATCCTCAGCCAAATAGTCCAAATGAAATTCAGCAGTACATTAAAAGGATCATCCACCGTAGCCCAGGGGTGCCAGGGTAGTTCACCATCTGTAAGTCAATCAATATGATACACCCCATTAACAAAATGAAGGGTAAACATTATGATTCAGTAGATGCAGAGAAAGCATTTGACAAAATTCAACATTCATTAATGATAAAAGCTCAACAAAGAGCGTCTCCAAGAGGTACGAGTTATAGAATGAGTAAGTCTTAGGTATGCAATGTACAGCCTGGGACTGTAGTCAGCAGTACTGGACAGCATGCCTGAAAGTTGTCAAGAGAGTAAATCCTAGAAGTTAGCTGTTTATGGTGATGGATGGTAACTAGATTTGTGGTTATTTTGCAGTGTGTACAAATGCCGAGTCATTATGTTGTCCATCTGAAACTAGTATAATGTTACATGACAGTTATACCTCATAGAATAAACTAAAAAACTTGAAAATGTGTACTGTAAAGAATGTTTCTGAACTTAATTTTATCAGATCAGCAACACTGTACTTTTTCAGTGTGTCTAGCCCATCCACTCTCCAAGATCAACTTTGGATTTGCTCATTATGTTTTACAAAACGTAGACTATTATAAAATTTTCACTGTGGTTTACTGACTTGCTAGACAAATTAGGGGGAGAGCTGAGGTTTTTATATTAATTAGTACTTGAATTCATGAATATGAATTTAGTCAAGTCATTTTATTCCTCATATTAAATGTAGTTCATGTTTTATGTTTTTCTTGGTTATATATATATATATATATATATATATTCCTTTTTGATTTGTTCATATTTATAAAAAAGACTTACTTACTTATTTTTAGAGAGAGTGCACGAAGGGGAAGGAGCAGAGGTAGAGGGACCAAGATCTCCAGCAGACCCCCTGCTGAGCGGGGAACCTGGTGCAGGGCCCTATCCCAGGACCGTGAGATCATGACCTGAGCAGGAATCAGGAGTTGGCTGCTTAAGTGACTGAGCTATCCAGACGCCCCTAGTTTGTTGGTATTTAAACGGGGATTTAAAAAATTTTAATTTCTCTAAGTGAGTATTTCATTTCCTCAGACAGTGGTTTTAGAATTCCAGATTTCTTAAAGGCTTTGGAATGGCAGAAGAAAAAACAGAGTATGTACAACAGATGCTTTAATATTTGAGGGTAACTTTTTTCTGTACAGCGAGGGTCTGTATATTTGAGGAATTCCTGAGGGCTGTGATAAATAGCCAAATAAAGCTGATCAAAGGGGTTCACCCCCAAGAGAATGAGGCAGAGAGGTGGGAAGGTGAACTCCAGGCTTTTCTGTGGCTGTCGCCCGGGTTAATGAACAGTGAGTTAATGCCAGGCTGCCCGAAGAATCGATTTCGCTACTGGAACTCAAAACAAAAGCTCATCACTGTGTTCTGTAGTGTCCTCTGAGCACAGTGCCTAACACAGCAGGTGTTTTAGTAATCATGTCATGATCATTAAAGTAATCAAGAAATACGTGTGAAATTAAATGGGATTGAGAGATGATCGTTTCCTTAAAAACAGTTTTTAATCTCGGCTTTGTAATTTTATGCTTGATAGTGATCTTAGAGCATGAGAGGAGGATTTGAGCATTAATTTGTATTTCTTTTTATTGTTTTAAAGGATACATACACACAGAGGGGTAGGTGTAGGCAGCAGTCTAAAAAATGGGACTACACTGGATAGCTAACAGTCGGTATGAAGCAGTTTGTTACACAATTTGTAAATATGCCTGGAGGCATAAATGACAGCTACAGAGGAGTTATAAGTGGAAGGAAAATAAATGTGATGGTTTTATTGCCTTGCTGTTATGTGAAAGGGTATCTGGAGGCATTTATAGGAAGTTAATTTTCTTTTTTATTATTACTTTTATTGAGCTAGTTAATTTCAAACAAAACTCCATAAATTTTAGAACCAAAACCAAAACACTGGCAATATGCCCTCAAACATTATACATTTTCATGTTTGAACAGTATCTTTTGAAAATTATGATGCTGACATTTATTAAGATGGGTATGGTCTAGGTAATTTCTCCTATGTCTTCAGATTTGGGGGATGTTTTAGGGATTCCAGTCACTACAACCTCAAATTAACAATGTCAGGAAACAATTTAGTTTCTGTTGTCACAAATTATTGCTTTATTTGACCTGTAGCCAAAATCTGGTGGATCGATGGTTTCCTGGATTCATGGCTATCACCCTATTTTTCTCAGGGGTTGGTTGATACTAGTTTGGAAATCAGTGGTTTATGAAAGAGAGTAAACGCTGTAAAATTAACATTTAAAGAATCCGTTTTATGGAGGAAAATTTTACCTGTGATAGAGTGTACTCATTTCAAGTGTAGAGTTCAATGGTTTCTGACAAATGCCGCACCGGCGTAGGGACCACCGGTCCTCAGAAACATCACTTGTACTCTTTGTGTCATCACCCTTCCCCTCAGGCCATTACTGACCTTCTTTTGCCACCATGGGTTAGTTTTGCCTGCTGTCGAATTGGATGGAAATGAATGTACCACTTTGCGTCTGGCTTCTTTCACTCAGCATCAAGCTTCAGAGGTTCATGCATGTTACTGTGTGTATCGGTAGTCCATTTTTTTTTAAAGATTTTATTTATTTATTTGACAGACAGAGATCACAAGTAGGCAGAGAGGCAGGCAGAGAGAGAGAGAAAAAGCAGGCTCCCTGCTGAGCAGAGAGCCCGATTGGGGCTCAATCCCAAGGCCCTGGGATCATGACCTAAGCCGAAGGCAGAGGCTTTAACCCACTGAGCCACCCAGGCGCCCCCATTTTTTTTTTTTTTTAAACATGCTGAATAGTTATCCCATGGTACCAACTTAACACTTGCTTATCCATTCACCTGTTGATGGACATTTGGGTTGTTTTCAGTTTGGGACTCTTTTAAAGAAAATAAAACAACTAAGAACATTGCATACAACTCTTTGTGTGAACGTAGATTTTTCAGTTTTCTTCACTAACTGCCCAGGAGTGTCCTTGCTGAGTCCTATGGCAGATGCCTGTTTAACTTGGTAAGAAACTGTGACACTATTTTCCCCGAGTTGTACCATGTCGCATTCCCAGCAGCAGTTTACGGGACTTAGTGTTATCCCCGTCCTCACTGGGACTAGATACTGTCCACATTGATTTTAATCATTTAGAAGGTCTGTAGTGGTGTCTTATTATAGTCTTTTTTTTTTAATATTTTATTTATTTATTTGACAGAGATCACAACTAGGCAGGGAGGCAGGCAGAGAGAGAGAGAGAGGAGGAAGCAAGCTCCCTGCAGAGCAGAGAGCCCGATGTGGGGCTCGATCCCAGGACCCTGGGATCATGACCTGAGCTGAAGCCAGAGGCTTTAACCCACTGAGCCACCCAGGCGCCCCTTATTATAGTCTTAATGTGCATTTATGTGAAGACTGAACATCTTTCTTGACCTGATTGTTCACTTGCATATATTATTTTTTGCATTGCCTTTTCCTTTACCCATTTTTAGTGGTTTTTTTGTTTTCTTGTGATTAGTACTTGCATGGTATATCTTTTCCAATCTTTTATTTTTTTTTTTTAAGATTATTTATTTATTTATTTGACAGACAGAGATCACAAGCAGGCAAAGAGGCAGGCAGAGAGAGAGGAGGAAGCAGGCTCCCCACTGAGCAGAGAGCCCAATGCGGGGCTCGATCCCAGGACCCCGAGATCATGACCGGAGCTGAAGGCAGAGGCTTTAACCCACTGAGCCACCCAGGCGCCCCCAATCTTTTACTTTTAACCTTATCTCTTCCTTTATAGCTGAGTATATATCTTATAAAAAGCATGCAGTTGAAAAAAGCATTGCTTTTTTATCCAGTCTGACAATCCACATTTTCTCAGCAGGATTTAGACCATGAACATTATTGTAGTTCACAGCAGGGTGGGCTTAAATCTTTCTTCTTATTTATTTTCTATATGTTCCATCTGTTTTTTATTCATTACTTAGTTTTTCCTTGCTTCTTTTGGGGTGTGTATTTTTACTATTCCTTTAGTTTGCTAATCAATTATACTTCATTTTTTGTTTTTTAGTATTTGCACAGGGTTCAATTAGAATTAACAATACACATTTTAACTTATTAAAATTTACTTTCATGTAAAGTAATAGTTATTTTTTAATTTAAATTTAAATTTTAAATTTAATTTAAATTTAAAACTATTCAAAAATTTCTTAATATTTACTTTTTATATACTTTGAAAGTATAATTTACTTTCATGCAGTGTAATAACCTTAAAATAGTGTACTATTTCACCTTCCTTTCTGTATATTATTGTTGTTATATATTTTATTTCTATATATGTTGTAAATCTGAAATACTTTTCAACTATTATCCAAAAAAGGGTTTAAAAAATTTAAAAACGTGATTAAAGTGTATCTACATAGTTATCATTTCTGGTACTCTCCTGTCCTTTATGCAGACCTGACTTCTCTCTAGTATTATTTTTGTTTTGCTGAAGAATTACCTTTTCTATCTTTTTTTTGTAGCGGTTCTGCTAGAAGTGGATTCTCTAAGCTTTAGCTTATATGAGAAACTCTGCATTTCCCAGAGTTTAAACTCTGCATGTCCCAGAGTTGCCTGGACATGGAGTTTGAGGTTGGAAGTTTTCCCCCAACACTTTAAAAATAGTGTTTGGTGTCTTTTGGATTGTTTCCTATTCAGTGAGAAGTCTGAAGGTCTCATTTTTCTTTCTCTGTAAGTTATGTGTCTTTCCTCTCTGGTTGCTTTTACAATTTTTATCAACTGTTTTCATCAGTTTGGTTACGATGGATGCACTTTGGAGCGGTTTTCTCTGTGGTTATACACCTTGAGATTTATGATGTATGTTGAGATAGTAGATTCAGAGATTTGATTAAATTGGGGGAAATTTTAGACACTGATTCCTAAAAAAGCTTTGTCTGTCTTACCTCTTTTTCTCTCAGACTCTACCTACTCCTATCTTAAACTGTCCCAGCAGTCGATGAGACTTTTTTTTTTCCCCTTGTCTTTCTGTACTTTTCACAGTTTCTACTACTTCATAGTAGACCAGGCTATTGGGTCCATCCAAAGGACATTTTTTTTTTTTCAGATTTTATACTCTTTTTATTCCTAGAAGTTCTCTGTTTCCTTACGTCCTTTAGCGTGGTTATTACAGCTGTTCTAAAGGCCTTGTTTGCCAATTCCAGGATCCCTCGCTCTTCTAATGGAGGATCTGTTCTGCCGACGGATTGGTTTTCACTCTGAGGAGTGTTCGCTGGGTGTGAGAGGCGGTGTTCGGACATTGTCTGTGATGAGTGCTGGCGTTTGTTTCAGCGGGAAGCTGGTTACCTGGTTCCCGAAGCGGGTCAGCTCGGTCCATCTAGGCTTGCTCTTACGATTCTCTTAAGGCTTGTTCATAGTTGTCTTTATTCTAGGACTAGTTGAGCCCTACTTCTGGGATATGACCCTTCTACAGTCTCTACTGATTTCCTTGAGCCCTCAGCAACATTTGTCTGTTATGGTAGTTGACATTCAGAAAACTCTGCCCTTTCTTCAGCATCTGTCCCTCTGGCTGTTATTCTGTATAGAATAGCAATTTGGAGCAGGGTGTCTGTAGCCCACCGCCTGGGCTGAAGCACTGCTACTTGGGCTGTGCTTTTACCCGAAGTATAAAACCTCCCCATGTTAGTTTGTTTGGGATGCTATAACAAAATACCCCTGGCAGGGTAGTGTATAGGCAACAGAAACTTCTTTCTCACAGACCTGGAGGCCGGGATGCCCTAGATGAAGGCAGCAGCATGGCTGCGTTCTGGTGAAGGTCATGTGAGTGGCAGACTATGGACCTCCCACTGTGTGTCCTCATGTGGTAGCAGGTCTAAGAAGCATTGTGTGGTTCCATTTATAAGAGCACTAATCCCTTCCATGAGGTTCTACTTTCATGACCTAATCACCTCACAAAGGCCCCGCTCCCTAACTACCTCACAATAATAATGTATCACCTTGAGATGTAGGATTTCAACATATGAATTTTGGGGGCACACAGCCATTCAGACCTTAGCATTTTCCACACATCAGTTTCTTTATTAGTAAAAATTGGATCCATTTGATAACTGCACCACAGGGCTGTTGTGCCACTTACATGCATGAGGACAGGTAAAGCACTTAGAATATGTCGGACACACGGTAAGTGCTCAGTCAGTGAGATTTGGAAACTATTTTCGGAACTTTAACACTCTTAAAGTAGAATATTCAAAACTATTACTGTTCAAGTATGTGTGTGTTTATATAATAATTTGTGTATCTATATATTATACATATTGATTATTGAAATATCAGGCCTAGGATCTGGGTTGGGGTTAGAAGGGTCTTATAAATTGCTAATTTGGGTTGCCAGATTTAGCTGAATTTCAGATAAATTTATTTAGTATAAATAAGTCTCAAATATCATATCTGATATAGTTGTAATGAAGATATTATATATTATATCTCCATTATAATATATAAAATATTATTTCCTTTTTATCTAAAATTAAAATTCAACAAGACATCTTATATTTTATCTGGGATCCCTGTTTTCTGTGAGCAGAGGAAGGATAGAAGCAGTCTTAATCCTCACAGCAACCTAAGCTCAGGCTTCAGTAGTGGTTACAGTCGCCAATGTTTGTTCAATATTTCTCTTTGCCTCAGCTTTCTTATCTGTAAAAGGAACACAGTAATAGTGATTACCTTGTAAATGGCTGTTGTGGATTAAGATTGGAGAAACCCTTACTTACGTGGAGCTCTGCCTTTCTCAATCTAAATGCCTGGGCAGGATTCGCCAGGTGTTAATGGCTGGGATGATGATTATCTTAGCAAGATAGTCTGATTGCTACTATTATTTTATTATTATTTTTTATATTTTTAAAATGAGAAATAATTTCCTGTGTCAAGAATCTGGTTCATAATTTAGCTCAGGAGAGCTCAGTGCCAGCACATTGATGGAAAACTAATTCAGATAGTTCTGTGACTTGATTATTGGCACCTCGTAGATTGTTCCCTGTAGTAGTTTATCGGTGTCAATTATTAATAATATATTGTACCAAAATTATGCACTATGAACGGAGAAAGAAGGGTCTATGTTTAGGAAATAGTTGTATTGCCTTCCCTGCCTGCTATGTGGGAGGAATTGGAATGCCCATTTTATCTGCAGGAAAAGTGCCAGGATTCTTGATAGAAGTTTTCAAATTATTTGAATAGCTTTTATTCTTAAGAATTCAAAGGGATTAAAATGAGGTTCAGAATTTGAGGCTCAAGAAAACTTCACCAAGCAAAAAAAGATTCTTTTAAAATTTAACTCAGAGTTGAGTATAATTGTCTAAATTTAGCTTGTAAAGTGCATAGAATAAGCTGTATAAAACCCAAAACTCTCCTTAGAAAGATAAGCTCATACTGCAACTTTTTTCAAAAATAACGAAGAAAGGTTTATAAGGTTTTGGGTTTTTTTTTGTTTTTTTTTTTTAAAGATTATTGTAATGCTTTTTTTGTTGTTGATGTTGTGGCCTCGTCTAAAAAACCTCTTCGAAAAAGGGATATTTACATGGAAGTCATCTTTGCTATGAAGAATTAAACTGCTCTAGTATTTTTGTTTTGAAACTGCAAAGGCCATTTTCAAGCACAGGCCAAAAAAGGTGCACCATTTTTACAAGATGTTTTTATTTACAAAAAAAAGAGAGCCTCAGTTGAGAGTGACACAGTGTTGCCTGTCTGTCCCATGACTGTGACATTATTCATCTCTGGAACCCACAGAACGTGTCAAATAAAATAAAACAACTGTCGATGGTTGTATGTGTTGAAAACAGAGCCAGAGAAAAGGAAGTTGAGATTAATTGATTTGTAGGTTTGCCTTCATCCATGGGGAGGATGTAGGTTCCTGGAGGACAGGCGTGAGACAGGAGTTAGCTCTTCCTTTCAAAACACTATTTGGCCCCAGTGGCCCCAAGATAGGCACAAAGCCATGACACAGAGAGGAGAGCATAGATAGTCCTTTTTACTGTTCTTTGATATCTCCATTGTACTCCTCGCTGCGTGCTTCTGTCTCCAAAGCATTTATCACATTCTGCTTTCTATGGTTCATATACTTCTCCTTCTTACTAAGACAGAAGCAGAAGATGCTAGTAGTGTAGTTTTATTTTTGTATTATTTGCATTAACTAATATGGTGGTTTACACATGCCCAAGGCTCTGTACATAGTTGTTTTATTTTTATTTTTTATTTTTTTAGAATAAATGGGTCATGCTAACTGAAAAGGAAAATAAAAAGACCTCACTGTGTTTGCTCTCTGAATACCTTCGTACTCCAGACGCATAGGTTTCTTCCCCGCACCAAGCAGTTCTGAAACCAAGTGCCTGGAGTTAGGAACAGATCACTGAGGTTATGGGTTCAGTCCTATAATACTGCCTCCCCCCAGATGCCAATCACAAATTGTACATATGCCTGCACAATGAATATGTGCTGGAACAATTTTACAAATGCAGAACAGTGTTATTTTATTTGCATTTTAGTAATTAAATTCATCTTTGTAAAACAGAGTCCTACTGATGGGGTTATGCCTTTCAGAGAATGATAGAGCCGTGGCCTCTTAGAAAAACACCCAGACTTTTGAGGTGCTTCTGGCTTCTGGAAGCATTAGCTAATGAGGTTTCTTTATGGGAGTCAGCCTTCAAAATATTTTGATGGAGATAGGTGATTTCAAGAGTATAAAGATGTTTATTTATGAAAGTGTCCCCAATACAGAAGAAAATCATTTGTGTTCTAACATTAAAGCCTAGTGTTGGGTTCCGTGTCGTACAGGGCTGTCATCTTTAATTTTCGTTGGTATTTCTGGGAAGATGGTTGCTTTTAAAATTTGGCTTATTCCTTTTCCTGAATCACAGGTCTAAAACTATTGAGAGTTACAGTTTGTTATTTTATTCTACATAAGCTTTAGACTTCCAGCATGGGGTAGGTTCATCTATGACTGCCTCATGCATCGCCACCCAGTGAAGGAAGAAGTGCTCCTGGGAAGTATGGCAGGAATGTGCAATAAAATGTGTTCTCAGACAATCCTACCCATGCACATGAATGAAGGATACAGACTGTTAATAAGGGAATGATTCAGTATGATATTCAATAGAAATGCCTGTTGTTAATCAGAGTTCTTTGGTCAAATTGGACTATAAAAATGCATGCATTACAATGTGGTGAATCAGAGTTATATATGCTTATTTATAATCTAACTCATTGCATGTGGTAATCCAAACAGGAAAAGCAAGCAAACAAACGTGTTTTTATGGCTGCCTTCCTTGGTGCCTTTTCAGTTCTCTGTGCTGCCCACCATGAGCTCACCAGGCTACTGCAGCTCCCAGTAAACATCTTCCTTCTGAAATGACATCCAAATATACTCCAAAATATACTTCCCTTTGTCCCAAGATCTTCTGGATGAATTTTTTTTTTCCTTCTGGATGAATTTTTTTTTTTTTTAAGATTTTATTTATTTATTTGACAGACAGAGATCACAAGTAGGCAGAGAGAGAGGAGGAAGCAGGCTCCCCGAGAAGTGGAGAGCCTGATGCGGGGCTCGATCCCAGGACTCTGGGATCATGACCTGAGCTGAAGGCAGAGGCTTTAACCCACTGAGCCACCCAGGCGCCCCTGGATGAATTTTTAATTAAAATTTTTATTTTGGGGGCTGAAGGAGGTCGTGGCGGAAGTGGGGAGTAATATCCCGGTCTCTTAAACTTGTAACCCTTGTTACAAAATCATACATCCAGGCACTCCTTGTGGGCAAATAGACTATAGGGGATAAAGCTGGGTAAACACATTAGGGTATTAAGTCACTAGGGCAAGACTTCTCCAATACATGTATTTTTTTAGAGTAACATTTTCAAAACTGTAGTATTCTACCCCATTCATCCATCCCAGGGCTCCGTCGTTAAGCATCTGCCTTCGGCTCAGGTCATGATCCCAGGGTCCTGGGATTGGACCTCACTTTGGGCTCCCTGCTCAGGGAGAAGTCTGCTTCTCCTCCCACTCCCCCTGCTTGTGTTCCCTCTCTCTCTTTCTCTCTGTCAAATAAATGAATAAAATCTTTCAAAAAAAAAAAAAAAAGATTCTTCCTGTTAAGACAACTGGGTGGCTCAGTCAGTTGGACATCTGGACTCCTGATTTAAGCTCAGGTCATGACCTCAGGGTCAGGAGGTAGAGCCCCACGTTGAGCTCCATGCAGGGCATGGAGCCTGCTTGAGACTCTTTTCCCCTCCCTTTTCCCCTCCCCCTCCTCAAATTAATAAATAAAATGCTAAAAAAATAAAAAAGAAAATCTTAAAAAAAAAAAGATTTCTTCCCTCAAATCAAGCTATTCCTAAGAGAATTTGATTTCCAATTGTTTAATTTGTTCCATGTTCTTACTATTTTCTTTTTCAGCTTACTCTCTGTAATTGCAGCTGACCCTAAGCTTCAAAAGCCATCATTTTTGACAGTACATTTATTGACTACTTTGAAAAAACATTCAAAATTCAAAGATATACATTCAAAATTTAGAGATTTATTTAAAAAGGCACACAAATATACATACAGAGAGATAAGTTTTGACAACTACAGCTGTATTTTGATTAGTACAATTTTGAAACTAACAACTAGTATTAATTATAATTCATCTCAACCAATTGCAAGTACATTTATTAGGAACACTGTTTTTATTCTACAGCTGTTTTCTGACAAAATTTGTATTCATATTGCAACTATAAAAACAAATTTTTTTTTTTGGCCAATGATGAACTTTTAAACTACATTTACAGTAGTATTTACCATAATGTTGTGTTCTTCAGTTTAACAGAATGAATTTCTAAAATCTTTGTTTCGAATGTGTAAATTAGATTTTAAAATTCAGATCATTCTGGGAATTTATCTGGTTTTCAATTCTGTGCTTCTGTTTGGAGGATTTGTGACCCAGGATCATTTAACTGTTTATGAAGTGCATTGTCTAAATGGAAGCTGCATATTAATAGCTCTACCTGTGGCACAAGAAAATTTGGAATAAAACAATTTCTAGAACTAATCTCGAAGTCAGGCATTTGAAGTAAGTACAGACATACTTTACAGAGTGAGATGGCAATACCTCTCCCGCACTTCACATCTGAAATCATTGTGTTTAGGTACAGGCTTTTGAACATAACTGCTAAATTTTATAAAGATATTCTTTCTCAGCAGATACATGTTTTCTGATTTTCACAGGACTGGATATATGGCTATGTTGGTTGACAAATATTTTGAAAAATTGCACATTCATCATCAACTTCTTTGAGAAATTGAAAATTTGGTACTTAAATATTTTCATCAAAGAAGAACTTTAGAGATCACTGATGGCAGAATGGTTCATTGCAAAATGAAGCTTCGCCAAAATAATTAATATGAACAATTATAAATTTAATGACATAACCACTGTAGTGTAAGTGTTGAGACTTCTCTTGTTTGTTCTCAGGAGAAACTGCACAGTCTCCTTTTCTCTCACACATTTCCTATACACTGAACCCATCATTTCCCATATTCCTCGCTGACCCCTCTGACCCGTGGCCCGACAGCTCTGTTCTTCTCCATCTTTAGCAAGGGCCACAGCATGTTTGGCTGGTACAATAGGTGTCCAAGGAGCTCCTGCATCTCATTTTACTCCCGCTACCTCTTCATACCACTGTCAAGTATGGTTCATTTTATCTTTGATCACACTGGAATGCTGTCTTTGTAAGGAGGATTTGGTAATATTTCATTTGGAGAGAGGCTCAGCAATAGAGACAGACAAGACATTACCAGTCTTCTTCAGATCTAACCATATTAAAATGAGAGCTCTGTTTGCTGTTCACAAGTTTTTCACATGTTCTAGAGATGGGTATGCCAGAGGCAGGAAGTAGAAATTAGAGGGCCAACAAACCCATCTTGGATATATGAATACAATTATTAATAATAACTCTTCACCTAGAAAGGAAAAATCCATAAAAAAAAAACTTAAGTAGGGCCCCCCCAGGTCGACCTAGATGACCCCAGACAAACAGGGAATTAAGACCCTTTTCAGTCCTCACGTTTGTCTTATCAAGATGAGCATGGAGTAGTGGAAGGAGATAAGGAAGTGTTGAAAGTATCTTTCTTGGAACCTTATCCCATCAGACTTCTGCCCCCATTCCGTTTGCTTCTGAGGCAGGTGTATGACACTTTCTCAGTGTCTCATGACCAAAAGAACTTGGACTCCTCATTGTTCTTCCTAATACATATTCCCATGGTCCACTTCCTTTGGGGTAAAATGTTCTTCTAAAGAAAGAATATTTATAAGTTATTAATCTTTTCAGTTCTGTAGTGTATATATTACTCACACTACTAAGTGTCAGTAACTAGAAAGACTGTCTTTGACAACATGTGTAAAATCTATCTAACTTAGATATTATTAGATTTCACATTTTTCCTGTTGAAAAATTTTTATAAATCATTGGTGATAGAGATAATGACAAAGTATTTGTGAATTCATGTTATTTTATAGCCGAGATAAATAACAAGTGTGGATTGCTTTGTAATTCACCATTACTGAGATAAAGATGAGCTAAAAGATGTACCAGTTAGGGGCACCTGGGTGGCTCAGCTGGTTGAGCATCTGACTCTTGGTTTCTGCTTAGGTCATGACCTCACTGGTCATGAGATCCAGCCCCATTAGGCTTCATGCTCAGTGAGGAGTCTGCCTGAGGATTCTCTTCCTCTGCCTCTCCCCCCACTCACACATAGTCTCTCTCTCTCTCTCTCTCAAATAAATGAATCTTAAAAAAGAAAGATGTTTTCAATTAAATTTTAAGACAGTAGTACTTTGTGGACAGTGCTATGTTTCCATTTGTAAGCTAATGCAGTAAAAGAAATCAAGAAAACATGGTGGAAGGAAGTTAAAAGAAACTTTTGTTGTCAATAAGATTTTATGTTAGGTCAATTTAAAATGACTAGTAATTACAGATTTTGCTTGAGGATTTATAAAATTCATATCATGTAAATAGGCAGAGAGGCAGGCAGAGAGAGATGGGGGGGGGAGCAGGCTCCCTGCTGAGCAGAGAGCCTGATGTGGGGCTCGATCCCAGGACCCCGGGATCATGCCCTGAGCTGAAGGCAGAGGCTTTAACCCATTGAGCCACCCAGGCACCCCTTACTCATGCAATTTTCACATAAACCCTGGAAGGGATGTACTAGTAGCGCTGTTTTACAATTCACAAATCTTCACCTCACATTATATGAGTCATACGTATTAGGTGATTGAATTCAGCTCTCAGCCTTCAGGGTATGTTCAGATAGTATACAGACTGGGTCTTCCACTGTTTACCTCAGAAATGCATTTCCTCCTTGTTTTACTTCTGGTCTCCCAGATTATTGCTGGTGAGAAATCAAGTACTGGAGAGATAGTCAGTCTGGATAGACTTCCAGTACAACTCTATAAGGCCTATACAATTTGAGTCGTCATTTTTGCTGGCTACTTTGGGAAATATGGTATACTCCAGTAAGTAAATGCAAAGATCCCACTCCAAAAACAGAACAAAACAAAAAGAAACATAGTGCAGCAAAGAGGAGGGACAGGTCTTGGTCAGAATTTGAATACTTCCTATAATGTAAAGCCCGTCCCATTCTCTTCTTCCGTGAAAATACAGATTTCTGAAAGTTGTCAAACTCACGCATATACAAAATCAGGACCGTTCTACATTTTGCTTTTCTTAGGAGTCCCTTGTTGTTTAGCTATTTTATGTTATTTAACAGATTATGGAATATATCATCATTTTATATATAATATGTATAATCATTGGGAACACGGTCCTTGACTTTTTGGTAGGATTGGGTACAGACTTCCTTGGGAAATCTGATTAAAATATTGAAATTCTCCCATCTGTGTATAAATAAAATTTTGCTTTCAACTTTAGGCCATTCACAGGTTTTGTAGGGCATCTGTGAATCAGTGGAAATCAGATTACAGTCCCTATTGCATTGCCTGGCTAATTTTTTTTTTTAAGGTTTTATTTGTTTCTTTGACAGAGAGAGAACACAGGTAGGCAGAGAGGCAGGCAGAGAGAGAGAGAGAGAGGAGGAAGCAGGCTCCCCGCTGAGCAGAGAGCCCGATGCGGGGCTCGATCCCAGGACCCTGAGATCATGACCTGAGCCACTGAGCCACCCAGGCGCCCCTTGCCCGGCTCATTAACCAAGTGAGTTTCTCATCTGTTTGGGCATTCCTCCTCCTCCTCCTCCTCCTCCACCTCCTCCTCCTCCTCCACCTCCTCCACCTACCCGGCTCCTCCTCCACCTTGTTTAAGGGAAGAAGTTAGTCATGGTTGTGTATTCTAGATGTTCTTTTTAAAGAATGGTTTTAGTTTAACTCTGTTTATTGATATAAAGTTAGCACAGTCTGAATGAAATCTGTGCCTGCCTATCTTTCTTGGATGATTTACAGTTTGTGTTTAATCTGAAGATTTTTTCTCATATGTAGTTTGGCTACCTCATTGCATTTGCAGAGTCATTTCTTTATCTTTTACCACCCTGGCTTGAGCACCATTGCAAAGTCATTTTCACGTAAACCAGTTAGTGAGTCTCGATTAGGAAAGAGACACTCGTGTCAGAATTACCATTAATTGCCAGTCTGTCTCTGACCTAGGCTACCCTCTTTTCCCAAGGTACTCATGTGGTCCCTGAGAAGACCCTTCTTCAAGATATTTATAGATAGTGGTGCTTTTTGCTACAGTATCTATGAAATATTTTTAGATATTTTGTCAAACTATTAAAACCACTTTGTTATAGAAGGATGACAAATAATATTGTAATGACATGTAACTTAATATTGTATTTTAATTAAAAATGAATTATTGTACGGAACTATGTAAGGGAAGATTGTTTGACAAGAAAAGCATGAGAGGTACTCACTAGATTGATTCATCCTGCATCTGTTTTATTCAAATAACATATTTTGAAGCTCTTAATTGTGATAGCTATGCCCAAGACCTTCATGCCAAAAAGCAGAAATCTTTAAAACACCTTTGCTCAACTTCCTCAACGTTTCATAGCTTTTTTTGCCTTTGGAACTAATGTCTTTTGTAAAACTTTCTTACTGTGGATTTTAGCAATAACCGATGACAACACTTTGAAGTTCTTTATTTTTTATGTGATCTGATAAAATAGGTTTTTTTTTTTTTGAGTGTGTATAGTTGATAGATGTCGTATATTTGTAGCATTTTAAGTTTTTCTCTTGATGTCTCCACACATCCTTTTAAAGTTTTTTTTCCAGTTTTATCGAGGTATAACTAACAAAATTATACAATAATGAAAGTGCACTTTGTGATGATTTGATATACATATACATTGTGAAAGGATTTCCCCCATCTAGTTGATTAACATCTATCACCTCATGCATTTAGTCATATGCATATACTGTGAGCATATGACAGGATCTGTCCCATTTAAAGGTAACACTTTATGCTGAAAGGGAAAAACTTAAAACCAAGAATACTCTATCTGGCAAGGTTATCATTCAGATTTGAAGAAGAGATAAAGATTTTCCCAAAGAAATTTTAAAGGAGCTTATCACTACTAAGTAAGCCTTACAAGAAATGTTACAGGATGGAAGATGCGTGTGTAGCTTAGTTGGTTAAGTGTCTGTCTTCAGCTCAGGTCACAATCCCAGGGTCCTGGGGTCCAGTTGCACATTGGGCTCCTTTCTTGTCAGGGAGCCTGCTTCTTGCTCTGCTTGCCGCTCCCCTGGCTTGTGCTTACTCTCTCTCTCTCTGACAGAAAAAGAAAATCTTAAAAGAAAGAAGGAAAGAAAGAAAGAAAGAAAAGAAAGAAAGAAATGTTAAGGGGACTTCTTTAAGTGAAAAAAAAATGACCATAATTAGACATAAGAAAAATATGAATAAAAAGATATAAAATATGACCACATACATATAAAATGTGGAGAAAGAAGTAAAAAAGGAAGAGAAAGGGATATTTTTTCTTTTTTCTTTAGAATGTGTTTCAACTTAAATGACCATTAAATTAATGTGTACTGCTATTTACTTAGGATGTTATGAATGAACCTCATTGTAACCACAAACTGAAAACCAATACTAGATATACAAAAAACAAAGAGAAAGAAAGCCAAATAAAGCACTCTAAGTACTCACTGATCACAAAGAAAGAGCAAGAGAAGAAGAAAGGAACAAAGAAGAACTACAGAAACAACCAGAAAACAAATTTTAAAAATGACAATAAGTACATCCTATCAATAATTACTTGAAATGTAAGTGGCCTAAATACATCAATAAAAAGACATACAGTAGTGGAATGGTGGGGGGAAAAAACCTCATCTATGCACCCCCTCCCCACCAAATTACTGAGGTAGTAGTGCTTATATCAGAAAAAATAGACTTTAAAACAGAGACTATAACAAGAGACAAAGAAGAGCATTATATAACAATAAAAGGATCAATCCAGCAAGAGGATTAAACAGTTGTAAATATCTATGCACCCAACACTGGAGCTCCGAAAGACAAAGCAAATATTAACAGACATAAAAAGAGAAATTAATGAGAATACAATAATGGGAGGGGACTTGAGCACCCCACTAACATCAGTGGATAGAACATCCAGAAAGAAAACCAGTAAGGAAACAATGTCTCTGAATGGCATAATAGACCAGATGGACATCATAGATACATAGAAAATAATCCACTCAAAACAACAAAGTCGGTGAAGCCAAGCAAATTCTTGGAAAACATAAACAAATTGGCAGACCTGAGGTCAGACTAAAAAAAAAAAAAAAAAAAGACCCAAATAAATAAGATCAGAAATGAGAAAGGAGAAGTAACGACTGACACCACAGAAATACAAAGGGTTATAAGAGAATACTATGAAAAATGATATGCCAACCAACTGGAGAACCTAGAAGAAATGGGTAAATTCCTAGAAACATACAACCTTCTAAAACTGAACCAGGAAGAAAGAGAAGATCTGAGTAGACTGATTATAAGTAATAAAATTGAATGGGTAATCAAAAGACTACCAAAAAATAGAAGTCCAGGACCAGATGGATTCCTAAATAAATTCTACCAGACATTTAAAGAAGAGTTAGTGTCTGTTCTCCGCAAACTATTCAAAAAAATGTAAGGAGGAAAACACATTCTGTGAGGACTGCATTACCCTATACCAAAACAAGATAAAGATAACACCAAAAGAGAAAACTGCAGGCCAGCATCATTGATGAACATAGGTACAGAAATCCTCAGTACTTTAGCAAATACTAGTGAACCACATAGAACAATACATTAATAAGATAAATCAGCACCGTCATGTGGCATTTATTCTTGGGATGCAATGATGGCTCAATATTTGCAAATCAGTCAACATCATTGTACCACATCAATAAAATGTAGGATAAAAATCACATGATCACCTGAATAGATGCAGAGAAAGCATTTGACAAGATTTGACATCCATTCATGATAAAAACTCTCAACAGTATAGGGTCGGAGGAAACATAACCTCAACAAAGTAAAGACCATATTATGAAAAACCCACAGCTAACATCCTCACTGGTGAAAAACTAAGAGCTTTTTCTCTAAGGTTAGAACAAGACAACAATGTCCACTCTTGCCACCTTTATTCAGTATAGTACTGGAAGTCCTAGTTATAGCAATCAGACAAAAAGAAATAAGAGGCATCCATATTAGTAAAGAAATTAAACTATTAAACTATTTGCAGACAACATGATATTATACATAGAAAATCCTAAAGGTTCCAGCAAAAAGTACTAGAAATAATAAACAAATTCAGTAATGTGGAAGGACACAAAATTATACCCAGAAATTGGTAGTGTTTCTATACACTAACAATGAAGTTGCAGAATGAGAAATTAAAAAAAAACTATTTATAAATGCACCAAAAAGAATAAAATACTAAAGAATAAACTTAAACCAATGAGGTGAATGACCTGTTCTCTGAAAGGTGTAAAACACTGATGAAAGAAATTGAAGATGACACAAACAAATGGAAAAACATTCCATGCTCATGGATTAGAAGAATTAATATTGTCAAAATTTCCATATTACTCAAAGCAATCTACAAATTCAATGCAATCCCTATCAAAATGCCAACATTTTTTGCAAACTAGAACATATAATACTAAAATGTGTATAGAACTATGGAAGACCCCAAATAGCGAAAGCAAACCTGAAAAAGAGGAACAAAGCTGGAGGTATCACAATTCCAGATTTCAAAATATTTTGCAAAGCTGCAGTAATCAAAGCAGTATAGTACTGACACAAAAATGGACACACAGATCAATAGAATAGGATAGAGACCTCAGAAATGAATCTACATTTACACGGTCATTTCTATGACAAAAGGAGGCAAGAATAAACAGTGGGGAAATCTTTTCAATAAATGGTGCTGGGAAAACTGGACAACTACATGCAAAAGAATAAATGAAATGACCACTTTCTAAAACTGTACACAAAAAATAAACTCAGAATGGATCAAAGCTCTAAATGTTAGACCCAAAACTGAAAGAGAAACACAGGCAGTAGTTGCCCTGACATTGGCCATAGTAACATTTTTCTAGATATGTCTCCCAAGGGAAGGGAAACAAAAGCAAAATAAAGCATTAGGACTACACAAAAATAAAATGCTTCTGCACAGTGAAGGAAACAATCCACAGAACTAAAAGACAACTTACTAAATGGGAGGAGATACTTGCAAATGATATAACCAATAGAGGGTTAATATCCAAAACATATAAAGAACTTATAAAACTGAACATCAGAATAACAAATAATCTGATTAAAAGTGGGCAGACACGGTGGCTCAGTCGGTTAAAACCTCTGCCTTCAGCTCAGCTCAGCTCAGGATCCTGGGATGGAGCCCCACATCGGGCTCTCTGCTCAGCAGGGAGCCTGCTTCCCCGCCCCCCTGCCTGCCTCTCTGCCTGCTTGTCATCTCTGTCAAATAAATATATAAAATCTTAAAAAAAAAAAGTGGGCAGACATTTTTCAAAAAGAATGTACAGATGGCTAACAGGCACATTAAAAGATGCTCAACGTCACTCATCATCAGGGAAATGAAAATCAAAGCCACAATGAGATATCACCTAATGCCTGTTAGAATGGTTAAAATCAAGAAAACAAGAAAGAAAAAGTATTGGTGAGGATGTGGGGGAAAAGGAACCTCTGTGCACTGTCTGCAGGAATGTGAATTGGTATAGCCACTGTGGAAAACAGTATAGAGGTTCATTGAAAAATAAAAATAGAAATACCATATGATCTAATAATACCACTGTTGGGTGGGTATTTACCCAGGGAATACAACACACTAACACAAAAAGATATATGCATCCTTATGTTTATTATAGGGTTATTTACAATAGTCAAGACACGGAGGCAACGTACATATTTATCGGAAGACGAGTGGATAAGGAAAATGTGGTATATGTACACAATAGGATATTATGCAGCCATAAGAAGGATGAGACAACATAGGTGGACCCAGAGGGAATTATGCAAAGTGCAATAAGTCAGACTGAAAAGACAAATATCCTATGATTCCACTTATAAATGGAATCTTAAAAAAATGAATGAGCAAAAAAAAGCAGAATCAGAACTATACAGAGAACAAACTGATGGTTGCTAGAGGGGAGGCGGGTGAGGGGTTGGGTAAAACCGGTGAAGGGCAGTGGGAGATACAGGCCTCCAGTATGGAATGAGTAAGTCATGGGACTAAAAGGCACAGCGTAAGGAATATAGTCAAGTGGTCCAGACAAGAGGTACGGATCTGAAACACAGGGAGTGTGCTCTTTCCTCTATAATCTGAACACAAGAGGAAATTTCTGGAACTCTGTAGCCATCCGTTATAAGGATGTTGGGAGATAACAGTTAAGGTTTCAGACTGAGCTGGATCCTTGCTCTGCCAACCTCACGGCTCATCATCCATAACGTGGTCAGTGACCCACCCAGCTGCAACCTTGGCTGGGAAATGTGGTCTTTCAGTAGAGCACTCCATTCAAAGAGGGAGTTCTTTTGACTTGACAGAAAAGACAACGTCTGTTTGGTCGGCAGTTAGCCATCTTGGACTTACCTATTGACTGTGTCTTTTTATTTTTACTTGATTAATTTATTTATTTTTAAAGATTTTATTTATTTATTTGACAGAGATCACAGGTAGGCAGAGAGGCAGGCAGAGAGAGGGGAAATCAGGCTCCCCACTAAGCAGAGAGCCCGATACGGGGCTCCATCCCAGGACCCTGGGATCATGACCTGAGCCGAAGGCAGAGGCTTAACCCACTGAGCCACCCAGGCGCCCCGACTGTGTCTTTTTATTAAAGATGAAAACTTTCACCTAATTCTTCTTTATTCACCTTTCCTGCTGGAAAGTCTTAGGCAAACTTCACTGATCCTTCTAATCAAGGGTGAGTTTTGTTGATGAGTAAAAAATAAAAAGACCTCCCATTTTTAAGTTGAAAGTGGATGAAAGTCAGTTGTGTTATAAGCTCATTCTGCCCATCATCTTTTTTGGGTCTCTGGAACTTACTCTGTTACAAAGATGAGATCCTGGATTTCAGGAGATTACGGTACAGAGAGGACCACTTAGACATTATAAGTAACTTCCATAATGTAATTTTTAGAAATTCCTCAGCAGAAGGTCATTACCTTTAATTAGACTGCCAGAACCCATTCTCACAAGACAGATCACTAAAAGGGGCGAAACTTTTTTTTTTTTTTTTTTTAGTAAGTGGTGGTCAGTAGTCCTAAGCAGATATTCTAATTAACTACATGGGTTTTTTTTTTTTTTTTTTTTTTTTTTAGATGTCCTGAGTATCCTATCCTAATATAAAAGGTAATCTTTCTACCTTCCCCAGTTTTAGTTAGTTTGTTGGTATGCTCAGTTTTATTTCAAAACATGAGTCTATAAAAATCAACAAGCATGGAAAAGGTCTTTGTCTTTATTATTCAGATATGTCTTATGAAATAATAAGATACATACTAACAACTCAAGTAAACCTGAACAAAGAATATGAAGGGTCAACTCAGAAAAGAATGGTGCTTATACATGAAAATAATTCTAATTAATATTCAAAAACAAGATAAAACAATAATGTTCTGTAGCTTAAATTGTTACTAATTTTTTAAATATACATTTCTGTATATTTCGGATACTGTATTATAAACATTTTTTGAAAAAAATTAAGAAACATGGTATGTGACTTAATAACTCCTGGAAGCCAAGCTAAGACTCTTTCAATCAAGAATCTTAGGTTGAAGAAATGCTGCCTGTACTTAACTCTTGCTAAGCTTTCTTTCCTATGTAAGTGGTTAAAAATCATTTAGACATTTTCCAGAATGTGTTTGTCTAATATTAGCTTATTTTTCTTAAAGTAGAGTCCTGTCTGTAGACCTTCTTGCTATGTACTAATGTTAATTGAAACACTTGGAATATTGAGGCCGTCTTTATTGAATATTGAGTAACTCTTTTCCCCTATTGAAAGGTTTTTCTTCTTGATTCTGTTTTTTTTTTTCTTTTTCTTTTTTTTCTGAAGCTTCTTACACAAGTAGCTCAACAGCCGTGGCTCTTGGTACCAGTTCCATTACCTAAGTAAACCTTGCATTTCTTAAAACCTGACAGATACCCAGCTTACATCTTTGTAGTTTGTTCACTGTTTGTAAAGAAAATTTATAGCTTGCACATATGATTACCATCAAGTGTGTCAGAAATACCTCTTCATTATAAAGTTTTTTTTTAAAAGATTTTATTTATTTATTTGATGGAGAGAAAGAGAGAAAAAGCACAGTAGCGGGAGTGGCAGAGGGAGAGGCAGAAGCAGGTTCTCCACTGAGTGGGAGCCCTATGTGGGGCTCCATCGCAGGACACTGGGATCATGATCTGACCCAAAGGCAGACACTTAACCGACTGAGCCACCCAGATGCCCCAAAGTTTCTTTTTTTCTTTCATTCTGCTATTCATGTTCAGTGTCACGGTTTTAAATTATGCAAAATATGCCCCCGCATGACAACTTATTGTGAGAATATGTTAGAAAGGGAATTATGATAATTTACTTTTTTATCTGATGGGATTTATGACTTAAAAGATTTTTTTCAGTTAATGTTTAAAATGAGATGATGGTTTTAAGATTTTGTTACATACTGAAGCAGGAAAAAAATGACCCAATTATTTAAAAATTTTAACAGAAGTATATAGTTCCTCACAAGTGCCCACTTAAAGGCAGCTTAACTTTGTGGTCTTTCTACACTGTGTTATTGAGAAAACCTTCCTCTTCTTGGGTTGAGATTTCTTGAACTATTTGGATTATTTTTCTGTTGCTTCTTTCCCTGTGATTCTGTACTGACTCATCCCTCCCACGTACTAGATCTCAGTTTTAACATGTTCATCTGAAATTATTTTGTGATCCTTCCCTCTCTCCTGTTTTATAGATTTCACATCAAGGAGGATCAATGAAAAAAGAATCGTCTGTTAGGTGGATTTTTAGCAGGTTTTGTGATAATGTAGTACCTGGACAGATAAAAACTAGTTAATGTTTTTCTCACTGCTTTGTTCTTGTAAGAATTATATGCTATTTTTCTTGAATAGGAATTCTTTTGTCATCTCAAGCCCCTATGTTCGTTGTTTTGCTTTTAGGTTTTTTTTTTTTTCTTCTTATTTATGGCTCTGTTCATTTCTTAGAACATTCAGTCAACCTCTAGCAGGGTCCTGCAATGCAGATGAGGGGCGGGGCTAAAAGGGGCACATGTTCTTTTAGTCAAGGTTAGAATGAGGAGGGCATCTTCAATTTTAGGACCCCTAGAGATAAATGTGATTGTGTAAAGGGCAGACTTTAAGAAGCCATCTGTGATCTGTTCACTTGCTCTACTGCAGAGATGCCTTCCTCTGCCCCCTCAGACTCCTTGTTGGGGTTAAGGGGAATAACCAAGTGACCCAGTCTAGCTTCCGTACTACCTGGCTCTTGTAAGCTAAGCATACTTGCCAGGAGAAATTAGGCTTTCTGTCTTCTGTGAGAATGCTTTTAGCAGGAACTCCTTGGCCAAAAGATGGCTTATAGTAAATCCTGGGTCTGTGGGTTTAGGAAGCAGGACAATGCCCTTTAGCCACAAGACACTTTGTGGGTATAAAACGAAGTGTTCCTTAACTTAAAAACTCTCTTCTGAGAGAGGAGTAACTAATGACTCCTCTCCTGCACTCATCTCTTGTTCTGGGTCAGAGAAGCATGTCCAGAAAGAACCAGAGGAGTCATCTGGGATGTCCCAGGCTTCTGCATGTGACCTCCTGGATTGTTCTTACCTTTGAAATTATTAAGAAAATGGGATACTGTGTAAGAACTCTGATTTATGGAATCTGATTTCACAGCCTGAACGTGTGGGTTAGATCAAATTATTGCCTTTCTCCCATGATCTATCTGTATACTCTGTAAGCTATCTTCCTGGGTTATCCCCGCTCTCAGACTTCTGTGGATAGAATACAGAATGTGAGAAACAAAATAAAATACAAAATCAGCATGGGAGTTGATGCTCAGGGACCCTGATTAATATGATCTATAGCTTTTACAGCCTCTTAGAACTCCTAAAATAGCGGAGACATGAGAAAGACAGCATTCTAAATGATTTAAAAGAAAAACTTAAAATTTTATCGGATTATGGAATAGTTTTGATTTACCTCCAAAGCTGATGGAATTAGGTGGCCGGCATTTATGTTATATCATTTGAGCCATGCTTATGCTCTCTGTTCCATAGCTAAGAGATGGAATGCCCCAAACAGAAAATGAAATTTCTGTATCTCTGTAGGACAGATGCAAGATTTACACCCATACTCCCACTATACATTGCAAATCACAGAAAACAGATATGGGGGAGGTGGCATGTGGGAATGGATGGGAAGTGTGATGCTAGAGGAGGAACTCTGGGACCTGCAGAGGCTGCAGGGTATATTGAGGAGTGTTGCTTGACCATTGTCTACTTTGTATGGTCAGACCATCAGGGAACCTGGCGATGGGTTAGGAGACATCACAGCCCAATCTCAACAGATGGGGACAACCTAAGATTACTCCGAGGATTCCACAGCAGCTTGCATTTCAGCCCTAGATCTGAGAAGAGATGGTTGGGGGACCCAGCCCCCTTTGCATGCAAGTAGCTGGAGGGAACCTTTAGTCTCTACCCTACTGATACATGTAAAGTCCATGTGGCTACATTCTCATTCGAAGGTGAACAAACAGCAAAGCAAAACAACACATGAATAAACAAAATCATCGAATGATTAGTGTGTAACAATAGCAACCCAAAAAGACTAACAC